>NC_036655.1:4761394-4941747 GCF_002806865.2 Cucurbita pepo subsp. pepo | reverse complement strand
TTTTTTTTTTTTTTTTTTTTTTTTTTTTTTTTTTTTTTTTTTTTTTTTTTTTTTTTTTTTTTTTTTTTTTTAATTAGTCCCCTCTAAATTTCTATAAAATTACAAAATATCTGGATTGCTCGAAAAAGAATAATGTCATATAACTTCCCGCTTCTAAGAAGGAAGACTATCCCCACAGAACAACATGAGCCACTTCTACCTGTTGTCCTTACTTACATGCTTCTTGGGGAAATCTCTAGGGGGTCACCCAACTGAGTATTGCTTCAAACAAAACACGCTCGACTTTATAGATTCTATGATGCACTTTGTTGGTATAGGTGGTAACTTTCAAATTTTCTAAATTTTTCTTACTTATCTTATGCTTAGGATCGCTATGGTTCAGATGTGGTCCAAGTTCATTCGTGTACCTCTCCATTACTTGGGGATCATAGTATCACCCTTAAATAATCATTCCATGAATATAATTCAACTGGTTAAGACAGATACCCCTAAGTAAGAGGTTAATTATTTAATTATACAAATTTGTGAAGGTTCCTAGAAAAATAATGTGTAACTACCCTAGATTTCTAGTAACTAGTGATGTGCCAATGAGAAGGCTAAGCCCCAAGGGGGATGAACACGAGGTAATATGCCAACAAGGAGGTTGGGTCTCGAAGGGAGTAGATTGGGAGGTCCCACATCAATTGGAGATGGGAACGACGAGAACGCTAGGTCTTGAAGGGATTGTGAGACCCCACATTGATTGGGGGAGGAGAACAAATCATTCCTTATAAGGATGTGAAAACCTATCCCTAGACGCGTTTTAAACCTTTAGGGAAAGCTTAGGAGAAAACGCCTAAAGAAGACAATGTCTGCTAGCCATGGGCTTGGCCTATTACATGTCTCAATAAAGTTATATATAATCTCATTAGATAATGAAATGCGAAGTCCCCAAAAGAAAAAAAAGTAGTCGGCCTCGATTATGTTTTTCAAAGATTATGTTTTTCAAATCTGATCTCAAAGTAGCGTAACATAATATTCAAATGAATACACAACAAAATCAGGTAAGAGATTAAATTAGAAGGAAATAGAAATACAATTTATATTCATTTAAACACTAAATATATTATACCGTATAGTGCCTAAGAAAAAGGTCGGCCTCGATTTCGCCTTTATTCTTTTTAAATTATCAATTTATAGAAATATATCTAAACTGAAATTAACCATAAAGGAAATGTAATGAATTTACGTATTCGTAAAAATTTTAAAATATAATAATAATTTATTTTTAATCCGTTGTTAATCTAACTGTTTCTGAATAATTATTTTGTAAGTTAAATATTTAATGTTATTAATTTTTTTTAATATTTATCAATGTGTGAACAAAATTCATTGAAATTTAATCTAAAATATGAAGTTTATCAAGAAACGAAAATGATTTTTGAGTTGAATTGGTTTGATCAAAGTTATAAATGAATTATTATCATTATTATTATTATATTAGATTAAAACTATTTTATTATTATAAAATTAACATTAATCACTTTTTTTTATTTAACTAAAACATTTTATTAAAAAAAATTTGTGTTCTAGAAAAGGATTTAAAGACCAAATATATTGTAGCAAAAATTAATGATAAAATATGTAACTAGTAATCTATAGATTTGCTGTAACCGTCTAATCCCACCGCTAGCAAATATTATTATATTTAGACTTTTCATTTCGAGTTTACCCTCAAAGTTTTAAAGGGCATCTACTAAGGAAAAGTTTACCGACCCTTATAAAGAATGTTTCGTTCCTCTCTCCAACCAATATGGTATCTCACACTTGATTCCTAAAACTCTAAACCAAAGATGGACCGGGCTTAAAACTCTGATATCCCACGTTGGTTGGGGAAGAGAACAAACCACCATTTATAAGGGTATGGAAACCTTCCCCAAGCAGACACATTTTAAAGCCTTGAGGGGAAGCCCAAAAGGGAAAGCCCAAACAGGACAATAGCTAGCAGTAGACTAACAAAAGTTTTTGTGAACCAAAGACCCCTAAAGGGTTAAAATGATTCTTTTAAATTTTAATTTAGAGGCCCATTAGTTTAATGGGGACATCGTCCAGTTTCTGGAGGTCCAAACAAAACACAAAGGTTATAGCAAGAAAAGGGTAAGACAAAAGAAAGGCACACACTAGAAACAAGTATAATAACCTGACTTGTGGTGGTGGTTGAATTTGTGTCAATGCAATGCCAACTCTGTCGCTTCTAGTACCAACCCCAAGCAGGCCGACCATCCATAACCGCACCGCCTGCCTGCCTAATAACACAATCCAATCCACACGCACACAAATGCACTAGACAAGTCAGCTTTATAAATTCTATTCTATTTCTATTCTCCTTCCATTCTAATCGACAACAAATATAAGCCCTGATTGTGCTCTGGTAACAAGAAGGACAACATCCGCAGACATGCACTTTCCTATCAAATCATGGCATTACAAAATGTGACACTCACCCCAGTATTCACTCTCTCACCATCCTGCCTTAAGGAGGGTTTAAAAAGCCTATCAATGTGTCTTAATCAGATGGGGTTTAAAGTTGTTCTTCAGGAGCATCAACTTCTTAGTGCTCCTCCATCTGTGCTAAAAGGCTAACCAAAGCAACCCATAGAACATCAGCATATTAGGTTATTGTGCACACAATATTGCCACAATTGGCAAATCAGTTTCTAACCTCAAGTTCAACCATAATTTGTTTCGTTGAATTTCTATTGGTACACTCCCCTTTACCCACAAATCAAAATATCATCATACATGCTGTAAAGTTTTGATGTTCCGGAAAACAATGCTTTGACATATTCCCGTATGTTCCTGAAGACAATAACAGTTTGCACTCAGAAAAAGTGGGGGGNAAATAATAAACTAAAATCGGAAAACATATCTCACAATTAGGATAATTTTCTTTAATGGTTATTTTGGAAGTAATAATTATAAATATTTATATTTCTCCCTATATGCTTCATTTTTTAGAATATAAATAAATATTTAATCTTTATATATATATATATATAAAGAGTATTTATAAAACTTAATTACCAAACTAACCCTTTTTCTAAAAATATTATTTATTACCGATTCATTTGGATAAGTTCGATATATTTTTATATGTATTTACATAACACTCACTAATTAATTATAATAATAATAATTTAATATGTATTTTAGAATTATAGTTAAAATATGTATTCTCGTTTATAATATATGTGTACCACTTTTGTTTTTCTACTCCGATAAATAAAATTTAGACATAAATGATTTCCAAATTATAATTAATTTTTAAATAATTTTAAAATACCGAAAGTACTGGAAGAAAAGGTGGCTGCGTAATATATGGAGATAGACGTTTCTAGAGTTGTTTCTGTAAAGGGTAGAAAAAAAAATTATAATATCGAGATATAGTCCTCTATACAAATAACCCATAAGTTGGAACAGAGTTTGACCAAGATATATATTTCTTTTTTCTTTTTTCTTCCCTAAATAAAAAAGGCCAAAATAAATAAAAGCTCATCTCCTGAGAAAAGGTACAAGGATTGAAGAAAGTAGGACAAAAAGTCTCGTGATCCGATACAAAGGTTTTTGGAACTGAAAAAAAAAAAAAAAAAAAAAACTGTAATGACCACTTACTTGTGGAATCTTTAAAGGACTCGCACAAGAAGGGAAAAGGATGCACAGAAGCCCACATATTATTTGTTTGCCATGATTTCATTGTCAGGCAGCAGGAACCTTCTTCCCATCTTCGATGAAGAAAATTGCAGTTTCTGGGACCTGTTACAAGAAAGGATTAAGAGGCATGTATAATGCTCAAAGAACCTCTCTATCCCGGAGGGCATTCCCCTCTAAAAATTTTCAAATATGTGTTATGCCCACATATTTATGATTAGAAATAAATGACGAGAGGAGGGAAATTTGAAAGGGGAACGACAGTACAATTAGCAAGGAATGAAGTATGCATCAAACATTAGAAAACATCAAGCAACATTGACAACTTTTTCAAAAAGCAGTCTCATTTGACATCAAACTTATGAAAACAAATATAAAGGGCGCCATTTTCTACATTAGAACAAGAATAAATAAATAGTTGTTTTTAATTTCACTGTTATTTATTGCTTGGTACATGATTGAAAAATCCAAAAAATACTAGGTTCAGAAAGTGAAGTTCAAGTCGAAGGTGGTGTTAAAAAAGAAGGCATCTATAGTGGAGCTATATGTATCACTGATGAAAGTGAAATTGAAGTCGAAGGTAGTGTTCAAATAGAAAGCATCTATAGTGGAACTATATGTATCACTAATGAAATGGCTAGTTAATTTCTTATCTAGTCGATATGTTCTAATTTTTCTCTAAACCATTAGATGTTTCTAAATTCAAATTCAGTTTTTTGCTAAATAGTCTAAACTCCATAGTATCCATCATGACAATGCCAGACCCCAAAGAAACGGAAAAGACCAATAAAAGAAAATGATAGTTGAGGACTGGGGGAAAAGGCCAAATGGAAAATAACCAAGTTGAAGCCTACTTTATGGTTAAAAGACCAACATAAAGCTCTATCTATTTAATCTACCACACTAGACCCAATCATAAATGTATTTACAATCTAATTTTTTAGCACTAAAAGAAGGTCTACATTGCACCATCCCCATTAAAGAGGGGAAAATGAGCAACTCAAGTTCTTAGAACAAAAAGGATGGGCCTTCCACGGCACCAATATGATGTACTAATACTAATGTTCTAGAAGTATAGAGGAGCGCAGGATGAGTCAGCCCATCAAGAAAAGAGCTTCAGTTAAATGGGGCCATGCTTGTTATCATAGAAATGCTATACATGAGGCTAAAAATCTAATAACGCCCCAATTTTTCATATAGATCGGACATTCGAGCATTAGCAGGATAGGGAAGGAATGATAGAAGAGAATAGAGGAGCGTAGGACATCTAAAATTAGTTAAAAGTAACATAGATTTTTCTTAAAACAACTAAAATAGCACGTTTTGGAGTGACTTTTGAAATTATTAAAATCACTTTTTTCATGTTCAAATCACTTTGAAACATGGTTATAATCATCCAAAAACAATTTTTAATGTGAAAGTCGTGTTAAAAGAGTAAAACCCAACCTTAAATTGATTTTGGAGGATTAAAAGCATGTTTTGAGTTAATTTGAAACCTGACAAAAGTTATTTTAACCCTTTCAAAATCGATCCCATGCATGCCCTAAATATAATGTCCCTACATGTCAAGAGAACATTTTCAATATCGATAAGGAGGGGTACATGAATTCCGAGACAAACTAACACGGAAGCTAGTGGGCATGTGACACCCGAGTAAGGAGGGGTACATGAATGAACCAAGATCACATCCGAATGAGAGAGACTCTGAGGATAGGTTAGCTAAGAAAGGCTTAAAAGAATTGAAAGTCACTACCTATACCAACAAGATGCACCTTCAATGGCTCAATCATAGAAACTCCAAGGTTAAACGTGTTTTTCTTGGAGTAATTCTATGTTGGGTGACCTCTTGGAAATTTTCCCAGGATGCATGTGAGTGAGAACAAAACATGCTAGAAGGACACCGTAGACTTCACTCTTAGAATAGGAGAATGTTGGGGTCATTACATGTCAAATCTTGATTTGAATCCTAGGGATGTGGTGCAACAGTCCAGCTAAAGAACTGGGCTCCAAGCAAGTAAAATGAGACCTAAAGAGTAATGACAAAAAGACTTCGTCATCGACACCTAAAGAGGAACATAAAACCTAACGAGGGACAAGACATCACAAGAGCCCCTCCTAACCCCTCTCAATTTCCTATTATTCCTCTCCTCCATCACATGCATAAGTATGTGTGACCATCCATGAAAATTTTGAGATTTATTTCTAAAAGTTGTCGTTAAAATTTATGAAATAAAAAATGTAGGTAGTGAACCCCAAAACAGGTAGTAGATCATAAGAACATGGACAACTACAAATCAGAAAGCAGAGGGGTAAGAATTAAGTCAATGAATTTGACAGGATTATGAAAATAATAAAAGCAAAGTTAAAGATTAAAACTTAAAGCTTAGACAAAGATTTTGTCCAATGCGATGGGAACGTGTCATACTAGAGTCTAAAAGGACCAAACTGCTAATATTTATAGTCCCAATCCACTCAACCAATTCTTAAAGAGGGTTGAGGAAGGAGACTACCCATTCACAAACTGACACCAACTTCAAATGCTTAATTGATGCCAAGATCCAGCAAAATTTTAGAGAGAGAGAGGGTGGGAGAACAAGACAAGCATAACATCACAGTGGAGGATGGGCCTATTGAGAGATGGGAGTGTTAATCACAAAATTGTTACGATTTTAGAATCACTTGATAATGGAGAAATATAATTGAACACGTAGACCCTTTACAGAAAAACAAATAGTGCCAACCTTATTTATATCACCAGAAGTTGAAAGTGTCAACGTTTATTAAAACCAACGATATGGTATAATTTATGAGCTGCTCATACTAGAAATCATTAACCCTATTCAAGTACAGTGATGTATAGAGTTCAGATGAATGGGGGGCTGGTTTATTCTTTTATCCCTAAAAAATTAATAAGGATAAGTATCTTACATCACGCCAAGTCTCGGTGATGAAATCCACAATGTCATAAGATATGTCCCCTTGAACATCAATTTGCTCTTTCTCAGTTGGCCCCTAAAACCAAGCATTAAGCAGACGATAAGATATCAAGAAGCATCAACAGTAGAAAGACACTTGAGTCATGACACCAGAAGTGAATAACCTTAACCACAGAGGCCCCAGTAGCAAACTTCTTTCCAAGTTTCTTTGAAGCATCACTTAGTTTAACTCCTAAAAACAGTTACAGACACTGTTATTGAAAATTAATGTAACAATAGAAATGTCAAGTAGGGATAGAAAACAAAGTATTGCTCACCAAAAAGGTCTAACCCTTTTACAGTTGTAATGCACTTTCTCTTATTGCGAGTAACCTTCTCAATGATAACTTCTTGCCTCTCCTACATGAACATCCAACTAATTAGATCCATCCCGTCAACGTCTTATTGAAGAGTGACAGCAGAACTGAGTTTAATAACTAAATTACTTTTTTCTTTATCTTGCCACCAGGAAGACGTTTCACTTCCTCTTGCTTAGGCGCTGTATTTCTCCACCAAAAGAGAAAAGAGTGACTAGAGCTATAAGTCATAGGTTGAGACCAAACAAATATAAAATTATTATGGAGAAGCCAACGTCAGATAAAATACCATACAGTCAGAAGATGTCAGATAACCAAATCAAATGTTACCTTGAGAATAGGGGTAAGTGAACCAATTGGCAAAATGGGGAAAAATTAATGGGATTACTTGCTGCAATGTCTTTGAAATAAAAGAAATTTGACTAACTAGATAAAACCATATATTTTGGGATCAATTAACTATACATATACTCATTACAAATGTTCTATTTCCAACAATCTGCAAAGATCCAATATTAGAAACGCTAACTCTAAGTAGGTACATCAGGACAAGTCTATGAAAGGATCACAAAGTTAAGTCCGCTCAAGCTCAAACAATTGAATTGATCCCAAAAACTCTTTGGCAGACCAATCGTACATAAGGACTTCCACAAAGTACCCGAAATGATAATCATTTTATTTCCATCTTTCCACACATGACCAAAACATGGAAAAGATAATTCAATGGCCAAGGTCTCAAACGTGCAAAATTACCGCCAAAACCCAACACTGCAGAGGAAATTGAGTGTCCACTACCCGATGAGGCCTCTTAGTTAACTAAGTAGAATTAGCGAGGTGAAATTTCACGAAAAAAATCAAAATCATAAAGCGAACATTAACATTGTGGTCGGTAGCTTTCAATATCTTCAAGTGAACCTAGCAGGTAATTACAACAAAACAAAAACAAAAATAACTATGCACATATAGATGCAAACACGCGCGCGCACATAAATAAAATCGAAAAGTTAACCTGAAGAAGTAGCTCCATCACCAGCAGCAGATGAGATACTGGTCGATTGCAGTTTATTAGAAACTTCACCAGCTTCCTTCGCATTGGCCTCTACAGAGACAAATAAACAGACAAAGAAATATTAGTTAACAAAATCGGATTTGGAGTAACACTTGCGATTAGGGTTTGGGAGTGCGAAGGACCTTTGAGAAGATCGGGATAGAGGTCGGGAGCATTTTGGATCAACCAGGGCTTGCATTTTTCGAAATCGGGTCCGAATTCGCAATACTCCGCCGGCAAACTGCAGACCGGACAGTACAAAACGCGCACCGGCTGGGGTTTGTCCGCCATTAGAGCTCCTCAAGCACAGTCTCTCCGCCCCCTTTTTGGTGCGAAAGACAATTAGTTTCCGCTCTCTTTTGCTTTGTAGCCTAAGAATGAGATTCGAGAGGCGATGAACGGTGAATGTATTGCGTTGGAATGTTATTTTCTATTTAATTTTAATTTTTTTATTATTTAAAAAAAAAAACTTTATTTAATTTCCAAGCTTTTTATTAAATTTTTAAAAACGCTCCTAAAAATTAGATTAGTTTAAAAATAATTTCTTTTTCAAAATTTTCTTTTTAAAATTAAATTCTAAAAAAATAATAACTAGTTTTTTAAAGTACATAACAAACAAGTTTTAAAAAATTAATTTTAAAAATTTGTAAATTTTATATTATTTACAAGCTCTTTAAATTTGAAAAGTTTCTAAAAAAATTTAAAATTTTTATTTTTATTTTTATTATTTTAGCACTTTCAAATATTCGTGTCCAAAACTTAAAATTTCAAATTTATTTAGACAATAAATCTAAATACAAATTTATTTAGCACTTTAAAATTTCCACAAGTGTATGATATTGTTCACCTTGAGCATCCGGTAGTTTTGCTCTGGGCTTCTCTGGACCTCACACGAATGGAGAGAGTATTATTTGTTTATAAACCGATCATCATTCCCTAAATTAGCCAACATAGACTTTCATCATCCTATATATATATAAGGAGATAGGAGGGAGACTTTTATTTTTTAATTTATTTATTATATAATTAGTTTTTAGTTGTATTTTCTAATAATAAATCAAAGGATGAAAATTGTAAATTATTTTTTTCCAAAAGTTTTTTATATAATTAATATTTATAAATAATTGTGTTTGCTTCAATTTCGTTCATTATCCAAAATATAAAAATAAAAAAGAAAATAGCGTTTTTTTAAAGTTTACCAATTAAAAATTTTAAAATAATTAGGATAAAGTTGATAACACCCTACAGTTTAAGGGCTACCTGCCCATATAATAACTAGCCACGTCATATAGACACGTAGGTAGGAAATGCACAGCCATTTGACGCGTAAGATACTCAGTCGCGGCAAAAAGAAAAATATATAAATATATATTATAAAATAAACTATAAAAATCTTTTCCTTTTCCCTCGTAGAGGAAATAACGTAACGAGATGGTATACGATATGTATGTATGTGTGTACTCGAGCTCCTTCAAACAACCTATGCATTTTATTATTATTTCGAATTAGACGACCCATTAATCCAACTGAGAGCGGATTATAAATGGATCCTTTTTTGGGATTTTTCCTGGAGATTGGGAATCGATGGACTTTCCATAGGACCCATTTTACTGATGGAGTATATCACCACTTTAGCTACTTTAGCGACTTGGGCCACGAGTGTTAGACGTAATAAATTGATCAACATCGACATTAATTTAAATCAGTCGCAAGACATATATACTTTTAATCGTGGGTCCTTAAATTAATTCAACCATAACAAAACAAATAAGGGGAAAAAAAAACAATAATGTCCCACAACATGAGTCGAATTTGAATGAACGCAGTGACCGTGTCTTTTTAAAAGCACCATTGTTTTACTTTAGCCCAAAGTGGATATTAACATGCATGGAAAGTCCACTTTTCCCTTTTTTTTTTTTATAAATTAAATTAATAAAAATAATTTAAACTTTATATTTTATCTTTAAAAATACCTTTAAATTTTTAAATGTTTAAATAATATTCATAAGTTTTAAAAAAATATATTTTTATTGAACTTTATAGACTAAAGTTTAATTTAATTTAACCAATATTTAAATGAATTAATTCCATATTTTTTTTACCTTATTTAAACTAAAATTTTATCCGCATACGAAAAAGAATAATAACATTAAAATAAGATAAGAGGGAGAAATTATAAAACTTTAATTTACTTTAAAATATTGACGCAATAATTAATTATCTATATTTCTGTCACGTCCAACATTAATAGTACCATACATATTTTAAAAAATTATCTTAAAAAATAAGCATGATAAAGAAAAAAAAGCTCTTTCACTTGATTAATAAAAACAAATATTTAGTAATAAATAATTAATCGGNCAAAAAGAAAAATATATAAATATATATTATAAAATAAACTATAAAAAAAATCATTTGTTAAATAATTTTTTTAAGTCAAAGGTTACAGATAACTTTATAAATTATTTTAAAAAAAAAATACTCTTAAACATGTCAATAATAATTAAACTTAAAAATTATTCTTAAATTTTAAATATCTTTACAGTAAATTTAATTTTTTTTAAATAAATGTGAAATTTCATTAATATCCTTCATTTTTTAAAAAATTATTAATATTCTAACTTAAAAAAACACCTTTTAAATTGTTTTTTTTAATGTAAAAATACCTTTAAATATTTTTTAAATCAATAGTTAATTTAAACGAGGACGGATTTCAATGTTTGCGTTCATTTATGGCATGAAACAACTCGAAGCATGTGTCTAGCTTATTGATACGTTCTCAAAAAGTCCCCTTAAATCCATTTGATTTATTTTTTACCGACAAAAACTCATGCTCGAAAATAAATAAATAAATAAATAAATAAATATATATATATATATATATATATATATATATATATATTCGAAGTTTTTTTAGTCCAAGTGTATCTCGTTTTTACTATGAATTATTTTCCTTGGTTAACAACAGTTGTAGTTTTCCCAATATTTGCGGGTTTATTACTTTTCCTTTTCCCTCGTAGAGGAAATAACGTAACGAGATGGTATACGATATGTATGTATGTGTGTACTCGAGCTCCTTCAAACAACCTATGCATTTTATTATTATTTCGAATTAGACGACCCATTAATCCAACTGAGAGCGGATTATAAATGGATCCTTTTTTGGGATTTTTCCTGGAGATTGGGAATCGATGGACTTTCCATAGGACCCATTTTACTGATGGAGTATATCACCACTTTAGCTACTTTAGCGACTTGGGCCACGAGTGTTAGACGTAATAAATTGATCAACATCGACATTAATTTAAATCAGTCGCAAGACATATATACTTTTAATCGTGGGTCCTTAAATTAATTCAACCATAACAAAACAAATAAGGGGAAAAAAAAACAATAATGTCCCACAACATGAGTCGAATTTGAATGAACGCAGTGACCGTGTCTTTTTAAAAGCACCATTGTTTTACTTTAGCCCAAAGTGGATATTAACATGCATGGAAAGTCCACTTTTCCCTTTTTTTTTTTTATAAATTAAATTAATAAAAATAATTTAAACTTTATATTTTATCTTTAAAAATACCTTTAAATTTTTAAATGTTTAAATAATATTCATAAGTTTTAAAAAAATATATTTTTATTGAACTTTATAGACTAAAGTTTAATTTAATTTAACCAATATTTAAATGAATTAATTCCATATTTTTTTTACCTTATTTAAACTAAAATTTTATCCGCATACGAAAAAGAATAATAACATTAAAATAAGATAAGAGGGAGAAATTATAAAACTTTAATTTACTTTAAAATATTGACGCAATAATTAATTATCTATATTTCTGTCACGTCCAACATTAATAGTACCATACATATTTTAAAAAATTATCTTAAAAAATAAGCATGATAAAGAAAAAAAAGCTCTTTCACTTGATTAATAAAAACAAATATTTAGTAATAAATAATTAATCGGACTTTTAAAAAGAAAATAAATTAGATCGTCAAAAAAAAAAATATGACGAATATACATAAGAAACGTGGAATATGACTGTACACGTACGGACGTTTACATTAGAGACAACACCAACATTCCAATATTTTAATACGAGGTGGCATTATATTATTAAAAAAAATATAATTTCTTTTTTTTATTTTACACTGTGATTGGACCAACTAGATTTAAATAAATTGAAGGGAAAAAAAAATCCTATAATTTAATTTTTTATTTTTTAAATTAAGTTTATAAATATTATTTTTAACCATATTTTCTAATATTGAAAATTTTAAATAATTTACTTTTTTTTTTTTTTGAAAAAAACATTGGAATTTCGCAAAAGAAAAAAAACATTTTTGAAAAAGGTTAAACATTTTCTTTNAAAAAAAAAAAAAAAAAAAAAAAAAAAAAAAAAAAAAAAAAAAAAAAAAAAGACTTTCAAGCCACTTTCCGTGGGTGGGGTCAACGCATCGTGTCCATGTGGAGTCCTACTCATGTTTTAGCTTTAAAGGAGAACCTCAAATTAATATATCTTTATTGGATTATACTTCAATGAATGACTCATCCCCTTATTTATTTATTTTTCTTTATATTATTAAATATTAATTTAAGTAAACGAACTAAAAAAATTAATTATAACTTAAAATAATATAATTAATTAATTATTATTTTTGAAAGTGACCTATCAACTTATTTAATTTCTTATAAAGATATATAATGGTGAGACAGTCTTCCTTTTAAGGAAATTTAAAGGCTTCGATTCAAAATTAAATTAAGTCAAAATATTAAATTTCATCATAATTTGAAATATATCCACGTGGCATCGATTTTTTAACATAAAAACTTAATAAAAAAAAATAATTTTGAGAGAATTATTGAGACTATGTTTGAATAATTGAAAATATAAAAAATAATATATTTAAATTAACAATAATGTGAAATGTCATGATTTATCTTTTATCTTATTATTAATATGAATATGTAATAAATTGATGGAAATATTATTAATAGATTTATAAATGGGTAATTTTGGGGGAGGAAGATTGAGAATGTAAGGCCATGATTTCACTAATTTTCGTCTAGAAAACAGAGATTATTCATTCAACAGAGCTTATGTCCGCCATTAATGGCGGATATGTTCCATACAAACGAGAAAGGTACTAAACCAGAGATTGTAGGCGAAAGGAAGAAGACAAAGGAGGACCCTTTTTTTATTTTTCGCCCTTCACCATGTCTCTGTAACGCAGCAGAGATTCTAGCCTCTGCAACTTCAGCTGCTGTTTGAATTTGTTGATGAAATCGTCAGCTCTAACATCCACCTCCTTGTCGTCGTCGTCGCCGCCGTCTTCCTGCGTTTCTGGTTCTCCAATCTCCGCTCTCGCCGTCGCCGGACGCCGCCGTTCAATTTCGCTGACTAGTTCCCCTGTTTCGCTCTGTGCCGTTGTGAACGACGCCCACGGTAGTTTCTCGCTCAGCGATTTCTGCAACCGCCGCCGTAAGCTTGTCGCTGGAGTTTGGGTTTGGGTTTGGGTTTGGGTTTCGGATTTGCTCCGACTGATGGAATGGTCGTGATGGGTCTTCTCTGGACTCTGTTCTGCCGGCGGCGGTGCAGTTTCCGGTTCACGAACTGAATCGGATCTGTTGAGGGTTATGGATTTGAGCCGCTCCAACATCGTCGGACCCGGACCCGAAACCGGGTCCGGATTGTGGTCGTAGTTGTAGGGGGAGAAGTTGAAGGACCGGACTCTTTCTAGGAAAGAAGGGGGGCGGAGGAGGACAGGGCCGCCGTGGAGATGGTGGGATTTGTCGTCGGTGAAACGGGAGGTGATGGCGATGGTGGCGATGACGGCGTTGACGAGGATGAAAAGGGAGGAGGGAGTAAACCAAGTGGTTATGGAAGTCCACATGCCGGTAAAGCGGTGGCGGCAACGACGGCGCTGGAGAGTTGACGGTGGAGTTGGGAGAGAATAGGAGAGCCTCTTAAAATTTGTAGTATGGAAAATAAACTTGGTCGGTTGGATTTAATGGACATTAATAAATAAATAAATAAATAAATAAATAAATATATATATATATATATATATATATTTGCATATTTAATTTCAAGAGCTATTTTTCATATAAATTCTTAACATTTATGTTTATTTCTACGATAAAAAATAAATAATATTACCAAAACAGATTAAAACATACCATTAGCTATTAAAATTCGAAAATTTGTTTAAATTTCATTTTAATATTATCTATTATTATTATTATTTTTTATATATATATATAAGAGTAATTTTAATTGAAAAAAAGAAATTCAAATTTGTTTATTTTTAGTTGGTAATAATTTGGCTGATTGGTCTTTGCTTGACTTGTGGTTGACTTGGGGTCAATGCGTGAGTTTTGATGACATGGAATGGGAAAACATAAGGTTGGTAGCTAAGACATTAAATTCTCCGACACAAATGTCTGGTCCATAAATATCGTACCAATATTCAACAAATCTTTGTACTTTTTTTAAAAATTATTATAAATAATTTGGATGGAAATTATGACTGTTATTAAAATTTTAATAGTATTTTAAAAATATCTTGAATTTTAATTTTTGAAATGTATAAAAATATATTTAGTATTAGGTTTGAAAAATAAAAAATTTAAAATAACATTAACATCTTTTTACTTTTACAAAAAAAAAAAAAAAAAAAAAAAAAAAAAAAAAAAAAAAAAAAAATATTATTATTAATATATAGAAGAAAATCATTTATGCCTATCTCATAAATTATTTCTAAATTTTTTAAGTTATTTTTTAGAGTTCAAAAATATTTTTGAAATACAAATTAATGATAAGAATATTTTTTATTAAAGAAATTTAAAAGGTATTTTTTGAAGAGTGTAAAAGAATTTATGAGTATTTTTGAAGTATTATTAAAAATTTAAGAGTATTAACGAGGATATTTTAAAAATTAGTATATATTTTTAAAATTTTAAAAGCTAAATAATATTTTTAAAATAAAATATTAACCAATTTTTTTAATAAAAAAAAATGTATTTTTTAAGTAATTTTTGGAAGTTTTTTTTTTTTCATTAAAATATTTAAAAAGAAAAAAAAAAACCATTTTTCAATCGATAATTTGGGCGAGAAGTGACGCAATTCAGCTTCGGCTTCAGCTTCCTGTCGCCATGGCGCTCTCGCCATTTTTAACCAATCCTTCTTCTTCTTCTTCTTCTTCTCTTCTGCATTCTTCATCGCCATCGTTCTGCTTTTTTCTTCGCCATGCTGAAAGCCCGTCTTCAATCTTCGTCGCACCTCTTCGATTCAAAATTCGTTGTTCTAACAACGCAATCGAAGTTGAAACCCAACCACCCCGTCGAATCCGAGTGGATTTTGAAGTAAAGAAGAAGCGGAAGCTCAGGCCCAGCTTCCTCGAGCAAATTCGCCATAAGTGGTCGACAAAACCGACTTCCTCAAGAGAGAAGTTCCCCTGGCAGCAGCAAGAACAAGATAGAGAGCAGAAGGAGGAGGAGGAAGAGGAAGAACGGATTGGCTATGAAGATTCTGTTTCAATTCGCGACTCAACGACTAATGTAACTCAAGCGGTTCCTATAGGTCGCCCAATTTCGGCCCCTTGGGCTCACGGTAGCAAATCCAGAAATTCGCAGTTCGATTTCCAACCTAAAACGCCAGAAGGTGAAGTGTTTAATGAGATATCCGAGGATTTTTCCGATGATTCAAGTAATCGCGACGCAAGTACGAGAAGTTTTGACGATGATGTTTCTCCTGGTGGAAACTCGAATGGAGAAATTAGTGAACGTATTGATGAAATTTCACTGGAATTTTCGGAAGACGAGGAGGAAATTAATCCTGTAGATCTCAACGTTCTGCCGATTACTGAAAAACGTTCACCGTCGAGCAAAAAATTTGTTCGTTCTGTCAATTCTGATAATGATAGCAATGGTCCAGTTGATTTGCCATGGAAGAGAGAGCCGCGTAGGGATTCTGAAGAAGTTGATCAGAGAAGCAGCAAAACATTATTGGCTGAGAAAACGCTTCCTGAGCACGAATTGCGGAGGCTCAGGAACATTTCTTTGAGAATGCTGGAAAGAATTGAAGTGGGGGTCGCAGGTATAACTCAAGAACTGGTGGATACCATTCATGAGAAGTGGAAGGTAGATGAAGTTGTCAAGTTGAAATTTGAAGGGCCTCTTACTGTCAACATGAGGAGGGCACACGAGACATTAGAGGTCAGATTCTAAATCTTAATTTTAGAACTCAAATCATTGTTGTTGTAGTTCTATAGCTTATCGATTCTTGCAGTATGTTCAGCATGTTGTTGGCTTAGATTTGAATTACTAAATATGTGGGTGCCTCACATAGGAATGTTTTCTTGTATCAGAATAGAACGGGCGGATTGGTCGTGTGGAGGTCGGGTAGTATGATAGTATTGTATAGGGGAATGACATACCACCTGCCTTGTGTTCAATCTTATGCCAAACAAAATCAAGCTAAAAGTTGTAGATTGGATGGTTCAAACAATGTAGAATATGATGCTAACACGGTCAGAACTATGAGTACAATTGTTTCCGGTGCTTCAAAGCATACCAAGACGTTATCTGAAAAGGAACTCGCGGAGTTGAGTGATCTGAACCTTTTGTTAGATGAGATAGGTCCGCGTTTTAAGGATTGGTCAGGCTGTGAGCCATTGCCTGTTGATGCAGACCTGCTTCCTGGTATAGTTCCGGGATACAAACCTCCAACTAGAATTCTGCCTTATGGGGTAAGACATTGCCTCAGGGACAAGGAGGTGACTGCTTTTCGTAGGCTTGCAAGAAAAATGCCTCCACATTTTGCTTTAGGTACATTCGTATGATTGTATGCAAGTGCGCACGTATTGTAGGTCATAATGTCCTTGTTTAAATCTTTTATTTGATTCTTACAGGAAGGAATAGACAACTGCAAGGTTTGGCCAATGCTATGGTAAAGCTATGGGGAAAATGTGCAATTGCAAAGATTGCTATAAAACGAGGTGTAGAAAATACACGTAATGAGAGAATGGCAGAAGAACTCAGGGTGAGGCGTAATAATCTATGCTTGTTGAATTGAAACATTGTGAAGATTATATGCAAATATCAGTGTACTTGCACATGTTTGTAGCTCAATTCTTTTCTAGAAAAGTTTGGAATGTTTATCCAGGTGAGTTATTGCTAAAATCTTGTAATTTTTTTTAGGCGTTTTGGGCATTCTATTATCATGAAGGTTTACTTTGATGAACTGCAGTCATCTGTATTAAATAGATATATAGCTGTCAGAGATGCATCATTTATATTTATCTTCATGTTTCTATGTTCTTGATAAGTCAAACTTGTTTTTGTGCAAATTTTGGAAAGCTTGATACGGTCTTAGCCTTTTTATTTTGGATCTACCTGCTCTAAGAACTTGAATTGTGTACATTGTTTTGTTCATGGCTTTCTAATTATACTAACGTTCATCTGATTCATTTTGAAACCTTGCTACTAAACAGGTCTATGAACTTGGGAACTAAAAAGTTTGAATAGCTACTAAACAGGTTATAATTCATGCATGCAGATATTGACAGGAGGAACGCTACTCTCTAGAAACAAGGAATATATTGTTTTCTATAGGGGCAACGATTACCTGCCACCCACAATCACAGATGCATTGAAAGAAAGGCGGAAGCTAGCAGATCTTCAGCAAGATGTCGAAGAGAAGGCGCGACAGATGGCTTCAACTTCAGTTGAGTCAAAAGTGAAAGCTTCAAATGCTCCATTGGTTGCTGGTACACTGGCAGAAACCATTGCAGCAACTTCTCGTTGGGGAAGCCAACAAAGTGGTCAAGATATTGAGACTATGAGAGAAGATTCAGCTTTAGCAAAACTTGAATATCTAATTGAAGATCTCAAGAAGAAACTAGCTCTTGTAAGTAACATAATGCACTAAATGACTTCTAGAGGTGAACGAATTGGGATGCTAAAATTTCTGTCTTGACATGTATCTTTAACTGTGTGTCAATGGTGCTTACAGGCAAAAGGGAAGGTAACAAAAGCTGAGAAGATTATAGCAAAATTGCAGGGGAAGAAAGAACCAGCAGAGCTTCCCACTGATTTGGAGACCATAACCGATGAGGAACGACTTCTATTCCGTAAGATCGGTCTGAGTATGAAACCATATCTGCTCTTAGGTAAAAGAAAATGTTCCTTCCCAGTTCTAAATATCCACTTTTCCATGTGGAAAGATTTTCAAATGTAACCGATCGATCATCCTTTTAGGGAGGCGTGGTGTTTACGATGGCACCATTGAGAACATGCACTTGCATTGGAAGTTTAGAGAGTTAGTAAAGATAATTGTGAGAGGAAAAACTCTACAACAAGTCAAGCATATAGCAATCTCTCTGGAAGCAGAGAGCGATGGAGTGGTGGTTTCTTTGGATAAAACTACAAAAGGCTATGCGGTTATCGTCTATCGTGGGAAAAATTATACCCGTCCTGATGCACTGAGGCCTAAAAACATGTTGACTAGAAGACAGGCATTGGCTCGATCAATCGAATTACAGAGACGTGAGGTAACGTTTATAAGATAATACTGAACTTGCATGTTCTCTAGGACTATCTAAACTGTTGCCTTATATGTACTACTACCTTTTCTTTGCTAGGCACTGAAGCACCATATTTTAGATTTGGAGGAAAAAATTGAGCTGCTGAAGGTTGAGCTGGTACGACCTGACTTCTTTAATTTCAGTAATGTGGTGATTTATGTTACTTACAATGATCACTATGCTCTTTCTCTCTCATTTGTGTTACTTATGAATTCAGGAAGAACGGAGAAATGGGAAATGGCTCTTGAAAGATTGACATTCTTTGCCGGTAGAACCACTGAAGTGTTGTCATGTGTAGTTGCTTTGGAACCGGGCAACTAGTCATTATGAGAATGGCACTTTTGGTTTGCAGCAGTGAAGTACAAATTTCCTTTCATTTTGGAGCAAACGAACATTATTTCAAGACAAAGGTACGAACACATCCTAACGTTACTAGTAGATCCAGATATTGTTAGGATCATCTTTAAGATCATCTTTAGTATTACAGGAGATAAGCACGTGCGACTGCTTTTGCCACATCAATATCATAATTTCTTTTTCCCAAGCAATTTAGATTAACTTATTTCCCCCTCTAGCTCCTGCCATATAGATAGAAATAGTTATTCGGTCTGTGATAATATGGAAAAATAAATTTAAAACAGTGTTACGTTTGGTCTAATTGCTTCGGGTTAACATGCATTTGTTTGTTTAAGTTTGCTTAAAAGATTGAGTGGGACGAGAGTGTAACAGCCCAAACCCACAGCTAGTAGATTTTGTTTTTTTTTTAGACTTTTCCTTTCGGACTTTTCCTCAAGGTTTTTAAAACGCGTATGCTAGGGAGAAGTTTCCACATCCTTATAAATAATGTTTCGTTCTCCTCCCCAACCAATATGGGATCTCACAGTCTACCCCTTTCAAGGCTTAAGGTCCTCCCTGACACTAGTTCCTCTCTTCCATCGATGTGGAACTCACAATCCACCTCCCTTTGGGGCCAGCGTCTTCACTGGCACTCATTCTTCTCTCCAATTGATGTAGGATCTCAAAATCCACCCGCTTCGAGGCTCAACATCCTTGATGCCACTCATTCCTCTCTCTAATCGATATGAGATCTCAAAATCTACCCCTATCAAATTAAAACCAAAAAAACCAATAAAAATATAGATTTAATTGCTTCAGTTAACATGCATTTCTTGGTACAGTTTTCTTTAGTTTAACATTAAATGATAATAACTCAACCATTTGTTGATTTGGTTAGTTTCATGCCATCATATGAGCAAGTTGAACTAACAAATGGGATCGGCTTAACCCTTTGGTTATCATTTGTAATACCCTACATATATAATGGTTATTAACCTTTAACAACAAATGGACCTCTGTATTGGATTTATTACAATATTCATGCCTATGATGGGAGGTTCTTTTTTTTTTTATTATTATTATTATTACTTCGTCTATATTAGGAGATCAGATTTGGAGCTCAAGAACAAACACCATGGAGTTAAAAGGTGAAGAACATTTGCTTGTTGAAATATGATTCATACTAAAGTTATGCTCATTGCATTTATTTCATAAAAAACTAGCAGCATCATTAAACCCAAAGTGGGTGTGGAAGATCTTGAGTATGATCTATCACTTCACCTGTCTGCAGAAGATGAGAGGCTGATGAGCTTTTACAAGTCAATGGCTTATCGGTAGAGTTTACCTTATCTGTCTCTTTCTCCTGTTGAAGGTTAGTCTTGATGAAGTTCAAAATCACTGTGGCTAACTCTACTTGATGTGATTCTGCTGTGTAGTTGTGATCAGCTCCTTCTAAAATGTGTAATTTATGATTAGGAATGATCTTATCGAACTCTCGAGCATCGTTGACTGGAATTACTGCATCTTCAGTTCCATGGACTGTCAACACTCTGTACAAACATCATAAGTTCATCACTAGTTAAGCTATTTTTCTCCTTCAACATGAGAATTATACATTTCTATATGATATAATTGATATGGTGGCAAGGAAAAACAAATATGATTGGCTGATGATCATAAAGACATATATCCTATATATCTCTATAGTGAATTTCAAGTTAAATAATGATCATAAGATTTCTTTACAAAACAAAAGAATGCACGGAAAAATATGGGTATGTATATTTTTAGACAAACCCATTACACTAAGACCCACAGAAACCTCCGAATATTGGGTAGCTGTTGTGAAACTAGGTTTATGAAAGGAGCGGAGTAGTCGAAAATATAGCCATAAAAGCTATTTCAATAGCGGCATGAAAAATGACTATACAAACCCAATAGTCATGTACCAAGAATTTTTAGTTGAAAGACTCAATAGAGTAGAAAAGGCAAGCAAGAATTAAATCAAATACGTTATAATTACACCGTCCATTTAGACACAAGCTTAAAAATTTATGGATTAAACTTACCTGCATTCTTTATCGATTTGAAGACACAGTTGGCTCAAATTAGTATTTAGACGCTCCATCAAACTTTCCGCTGTCACTCGATAACACTTACCTAAGAAAAAACAAGTTATCTTTTAAATTTACAACAGACAAACATGATATCAATGTTTCAAATTAAAAACATTTGTGGCAGCTAATCAAACTAACAACCATTTTAACACACAAACCTGTTGAATCCTTAACATCAACAAATCCTTCCTTATCCATTCCTTGTTCATAATTTTCTCCCAAGCTTTTCTCGATGCCTGTTGTCAAATCAAAACGTCCAGAAACATTGACAACGATACCGACATCCTTATACTTGGAAGCATAAACCAGCACGTCATCAGCTCCTGAAACTCACAAAGTAAAGATCTGTAATATTCAAATGGAAAAAAGAAGAGCCTTTGTGAGGGGTCAGGTCAGGGGAGACCTTTGCTATGCCCAATGATAGCACAAACTGAACGTTTTGCTTCGTTGAAATATTGTACAATGGCATGCAGTTCATCAGCCTCACCCACGTAGTTACCAAGCTGAAATGAGCCATCACTTTCTCTGATGGTTCAAGTAATCAAAGATTGAGCCAGTTAGGAACCAAACAAGTTCAAAATCTACACAAGTTTCTAACCCATTTCCACAAAGCATACCCATTGCCAGAAAAGTCGAAACGAAAGGAACTGATTCCTTCTCTATCAAATGCTGCAGCAAGGTTCAACACAACTTCATCATCCTGAAAACAACAAACCCACAAACTCTAATGATTAATGTTTGTCTCCGACTTGGACCCTAAGCCCACTGCTAGGAGATATTGTCCTCTTTGAACTTACACTTTCGAGGTTCCTCTCAAGGTTTTAAAATGTGTCTGCTAGGGAAAATTTCACACCCTTGAATGCTTCGTTTCCCTCTCTAACTGATGTGGGATCCAATCCACCCCCTTGGAGGCTCAATGTCCTCGCTGACTGTAATAGTCAAGCCTACCACTAGCATATATTGTCCTCTTTGGATTTTCCCTTCTGGGTTTCTCCTCAAGGTTTTAAAACGCGTCTGCTAGGAAGAGGTTTCCACACCCTTATAAAGAATGCTTCGTTCCCCTCTCCAATTGATGTGGGATCGCACAATCTACTCCTCTTGGGGGCCCAATGTCCTCGCTGATTGTAATAGCCCAAGCTCACCGCTAGCAGATATTGTCCTCTTTGGATTTTCCCTTCTGGGTTTCTCCTCAAGGTTTTAAAACGCGTCTGCTAGGAAGAGGTTTCCACACCCTTATAAAGAATGCTTCGTTCCCCTCTCCAATTGATGTGGGATCGCACAATCTACTCCTCTTGGGGGCCCAATGTCCTCGCTGATTGTAATAGCCCAAGCTCACCGCTAGCAGATATTGTCCTCTTTGGATTTTCCCTTCTGGGTTTCTCCTCAAGGTTTTAAAATGCGTCTGCTAGGAAGAGGTTTCCACACCCTTATAAAGGAGAAGTTTCCACACCCTAATAAAGAATGCTTCGTTCCCTTCTCCAACTGATGTGGGATCTCACAATCCACCCCCTTAGAGACCCAGCGTCCTCGTTGACTATAACAACCCAAACCCACCGCCAGCAGATATTCTCCTCTTTAAGCTTTCCCTTCTGGGCTTCCCCTCAATGTTTTAAAACGCATCTACTAGGGAGATGTTTCGATCTCACCCATATAAACAATGTCTCCTTCCCCTCTCCAACCGAGGTGAGATCTCACACCAAATAAGGCTATGTTAGGGAGTGATTTAGGATTAAAACCCAACTCCAACCTAAGATTTTCACGTTCAAGAACCCCATACAAGTGTTATGTGAGAAAACGCATGTAGAATGTGTTTAGCTGACGGGATCAAGAAGGAAGCACTTATGACATAAACAATTAATGAGTTTTAACAACATCAAAGGGACAATCGAAACAAAGTATAGAAAAACAATTTTGACATGAATGCACAATAGAGCCAGACCTTTGATGACATATATCCATGACAGAGGATAACAATGTGAAGTGATCCAGCTTCATGTAGTATTCCCACAAGCTTTCCACCAGACTTCCCGTTTACAATCACTTTCTTTTCTCGAGGCACTGTGGCTTGTTTATCTATGCAATTTCCAAAATTAACGAAATCTATAAGTAAAAAATAAGATAAAGGGTTCTTTCTAATACTTTTCAAGTGCTTAGAAACACTCTTTTTGCCGTTGAAACGCTTTTCAGAACACTTACAAAGTCATTTCAAATAGGTCAAACCCTAAACGTCGAAGAACTCCAAAATCCAACAAGAAACTTAGACTAAAGCCTATCAATGGCATGGGATTTAGGAAATTAAAGAGGATGGCAGTTTATAAATACCTGAAGAAGCTTGTGAAGCCATAGCAGTTTCCAGTTTCTTGAAGAACAAAGTTACAATGTGAAATGAAAGGAATGGTCTTATTTTTATACTCCTTTATCATTGGAGATTCTCCCTTTGCCCTTTGCCTATCCTGAAACGGAGAAATTTTGGATAAATAAAAATAAAAATAAAAATAAAAATAAAAGGAATAAAGAAAGCTAAATTTTTACCTTTTGTTTACTTAGACTAAATTTATCGAATAATTTTAACAAATTTGATACTCCGTTAAAAACTTTGTTTAAAAGAGAAATGTTGTTAAAGTAGGTTTGAATTTATTAATATTTAAAATGGAGAAGAACTCCATTGTTTATAGAGTTTTTAAGGGCATTGTGGGACTTGTGGGCCTTGTGCCCAATCAATTAAATTTGGGCTTAGTTCACATTTTGACCAAATTAGTGAACCTTCTTCGGGTTCATGATCAAATCAACTAGTCTACACCTCACATTATTTAATTTATGTCATTCTTAAAAATATATTTTTAAATTTATTTATTTAACATATTTATATTTTGAACAATTTTTTTTAATACAAAATACAAGCTTGCCAAATTTTCTATTAAAAAAAATAATAATAACAAAATAAATATATTGGTAAACCTTCAAGGTTCAAGATGTAGTTATCGATTTAAGCTCTATGTTGAAATATATATTTTTTAATATATATATATATATATATATATATATATATATATATATATATATATCATAACATTTAATAATATATAGTAAATACTCACTATATTGGATGTTGAATAATTTCTTCTTCATTAGCTGCCAAATTAGTCTTCTCCAAATTGACCTTCCAAAATTAAGAGTGAGATTGAGTTTTTGACAGATTATTTTTAATTTCTAATTAATATTGAGAAAATTACATTTTTAAATCTAAAGTATTTTTAAAAAAATAATTTCTGCTATATGAAATAAATTTAAGTGATTTAACCAAACAAAAATAAATAAAATTGAATACTTACAATTTAAAGTCAATTATAAAATTGTTATTCCATTTCATTATATTGAGCACGATATGCACTTTTTTCTCAAATTGAAATTTTAAATTTATTGTACTAAAAAAATTATACATATAAATTTAATTACTTTACTTTAAAATATGACAATTAGCTTGTTCTAAAATAAAAATCCTGGCAATACTTGCTAGGACTAAAATAAAATAAAATAAAAATATATCATAAATTGGTCAAACATAAGGCAAGTGACAAAATTAAATCAAAATAAATTTGAATTCTATTTGGGTGTTAAATTTTTAATAAATATTTATTATAATATCTACTTTTTTTTTTTTTTCATAAAAAATGAAAACTTTAGATGTCAAAATAAAATAATTATAAAAAAAAAATAATTATAAGTTTCTCGATTAATTATTAATTTTGTATCTAATAAATTTCTAANTTACTCACATAATTTTTATTATTGTAATAACCCGAAAATAATAGATAAATAAATTAAATAAAAATAAATAAATTAATTGGACATAAAATTAAAATAAAGAAAAAAAAATAATGAGTTAATGAAAAGGACAAATGGTTAGAGTATTATTTAAAAACCCTTCAAAGGGAGGACTTTGACCTACTACTTTTCCGAGCTTGAAATAATCAAATCTATATTCTCTCAGCTCATATCTTAATCTTAGCATTCCATTCTTGAAAAGGTCACTTTATATTTCTCTCAATCTTTGCCTTCAACCTCTATTACTTTTCAATCAAAAGCCCCCACATCTCTCCATTAAATCTGTTGGGTCCGGTCCCCTTCTCTCTCTCTCTCTCTCTCTCTCTCTTCTGAACCCTTATTTTAAAGCCACACCATTCTGGCTTCCCATTTATGGCTACCAAAAGCTATACCTCCTCCCAAGCTTCTAATATTATTCTCCTTTTTCACATCAAACCTTCCAGAAAGTTTCATACATACAGACTTGGAAATGTCTGGTTTCACGTGTAGAGACCTTATGAAGATGAAGATCAAATGGGATTTTATGCAACAAAGGGAAGAAACCAAGCATGCTGGTTTAAATTAGAATTCCCATTCTTCTCTCCCTCTCTCTCTCTCCCTCTGTCCATTCATCAGTTTTCCATAACATAGCCTCTTATTATGGAGATCGCATTCCACCTCCATGAAAGCCATCGCCATAGCTTTCTCCAAACTCTAATGCACTCTTTTGGCTGCACTTACATTTGCCTCTGGTCTTATTTACCTCAACCATCCAAGTCTCTGATCTCTCTACCTCTTCTTTCCCTTTTGTATTTTCTTCTGGGTTTTGGTCATTTTGTGCTGATGCGTTTTGGTTGTTTTATGGACATGACATGCAGCTGCTTGAGGTTTTTGGATGGCTTATGCGTACAGGAGATTGAAGTACAGACATGTTCTTCATCTGCTGGGAGTTTGGCTCAGCTGCTTTTTGAGGAATATAGGCAACTAGAATTCAGTGTTGAAGATGGGTAATTAATTTACATTCTTTTGTTTGGGTTTTTTTTATGTAAAATGGAGCTAGTTTTGTTATATAAGTGGCTTTGTTTTATGCATATATATATAGGCTTGTTCCAGGACTAGCACACAAGCACAATGATCCTTGTCTGAAGTTGGAGGATTCCCAGCTTCAAACTTATGCCTCTGCTGATATACAGAGACAGTTTTATCTCGTAAGTTCATAAGTTCAAGAGATTAGTGTTTTGGTTTACTTCAAACATTGTTAAATCTTATGTCTTTTTTTCTGGTTTTGTTTGTTCAGGCAGCAAGGATTCAGGTTGGTCCTTACATCCTATGGGAATGATTTCATTGATTACTTTTAACGTCTAAATTTTCAGCCTAACATTTGGGAGATGATTATTATTACAGGCTTCGATCTTTTTGGGGAGCATCAATGGAGAAATTGAGCTCGGTTTCTCTAATGTTTCTCAGGTGAAAAGAATAAAGCCTTTTGAGATCTCTACCATATTCAAAAGCTTAAACTAATGATTATCAGTTCAGGTTGACATGCAGATGATAATAAACAACTTGTTACCTGGTGATGTTGTTGGTCCCAAGATTCCTTTGGAGCTTCCTCAGCCAGCAACAAAACTAAAATTGATCCCGAGCCCGAGTCTGAGCCCAATCCCAAACCCGAACCCGAACCCGAACCCGAACCAGCTTTCATCTTCTACTTCTTCCTTGAGATCACAGTCAATGGACAGCCCTGCAGAGTGCTCTTCTCTTCTGCTTAATGCAATTCAAACCACTCCCCATATTACAGAGCCCTTCACAGCTGACATTCCCATTCTGCCAAGCCAGCATCAGCACTCCATGGACTCCATTTTTGCCCAAGCAAGAAACCTTCAGTTCCCCACGCCAGAGGCCTTAGATGAAGCCATGACAAGAACCATTCTAGCTGTTCTGTCTTCGCCAGCCGGTTCATCTTCCTCCTCTATGCATAAGACTTTAGAGGGGATGATTACTCCAAGCTACCATTTGAATGTAAAAGCCAGTGCATTCAAGAAATATGCTAGAGTACTAACCCCGACTACGGCACGGTTGAATCAAAACATGAGCACCAGGCAAAGCTTGCTCAAGAGATCATTAGCTTTCATGAGAAACTTGAATCTCATGAGGCTTCGGGAGCGCATGCCAACGACAAGTCGACCAACGAGCTCACAACTACACCATGTGATATCAGAGCGGCGGCGGAGGGAGAAGCTCAATGACAGCTTTCAAGCATTGAAATCTCTACTCCCTCCAGGAACTAAGGTTCAATCTTTTGCCTGAAAATCTTTACAATTACTTAAAAACGCTTAGAAAGTCACTCATCCTCACATTTGTTAGACAATTTCAGTTTGAATAATGGAATTTGTATAATGCAGAAAGACAAAGGATCAGTGCTAACAACTACAAGGGAGTATATGAGTTCTTTGAAAGCTCAAGTGGCTGAGCTTAGTCGAAGGAATCAACAATTGGAAGCACAGCTTTTGCAAAGTGCAAAAGAAGAAGAAACAAGTGTTTTTCCCCAAGAAGAAAGATTCAGAGTTGGAATTTCACAAGTTTCAGAGTCGACATCAGAAGGCCAAATTATAGATTTGCATATAACAACTAGAGGAGAATCTCCATTGACAGACATGGTCATTGGAGTTCTTGAGTTCTTGAAGCCGCTTAACAATGTGAGAGTTGTATCCATGGAAGGCAACACCCAGTTAACACCTTCAAGTTCTACTAACCACCTAAATTTGAGATTAATCATTGAGGTAATTAGGCATTAATTAATACTTAGTTTCTGCAACAAAAATAAGCAAACTTGATGAAATCCTAAGTGACAGAAAATCAATCAATACATCCACAATAATCCAAACCCCTGCATCACATCAGAATGATAATCCATTCTATCATTAATCAAAAAGCATCAAATAAAAAACATATTCTTCATACTATTATTACAAGTAGGACAACCTCAGAGTCAGAGATGCTTCCTGTAACAAAGTTGTCAATTAAGAAAGTGAGTAGGAAAGTGCAATTAATTTATCTAATCATTTTTCATTTAGAAAGATAATATCCATTAGGAAATGGGAAGGAAAGTGGGGGTAAAAGAGCAGGTAGATAAATGAAGTCAGATAAAGAGAAAAACGAAAAACTTTGTCTTAAAATTTCTACTTTTCTTACTTTTCTTTTTCCTTATTGAATTAGGAGAATGAATGGGACGAGTCTGCCTTCCGGGAAGCAGTGGAAAGGGTTGTATCTGACCTGGCTCGGTGACAACAGAACCAATCACTATCTCGAATTGGTCAACTGCTCAGTTGATCTCCACCACTAGTTTTTTCCCCCCCTATATTTATTGTATTATATTATTATTTTTTTAATGAGATATAGATTAGTGGTTTTATTGTTCCTTTTGTTTTTCTATCTCCTTGCTTAGGATAGTCTGGCAAGTTTTGTTCTCAATATCAAGAACCATTTACATGATGTTAAGACAGCAAACTTCTTCATTGTATCTTCACAACAGTATTAATATTTGATCTTGACTCCTATAAGCCAAAAAGCTTCTTGAAAACATAAGTTTCGCTATACTTTCAATTTTCTCTAACTTCCAAACAGCCCTCTTGAGACAATTAGACCTCTCATCTCGTTGAAGCCTCCTTATACCTATGTCTATTTCTCTTCTCTCAAGCACATCATTTATCTAAATTCAATCACAGAAATCTGTGAGTCTTCTAATCGATATGAGGCTATATCATATCCACAACAATCACTTTACTTTCAGATGAATATCAAAGACTAAATCAATATGTTCAAAGTGCTAAAAAAAACACAAAATAAAGACCCGAATTGTAACTAATTAAGGTAGATCAATGAATTGCATATTTACAAAGAAGCATGGATACAAGTACACCACACAAAGACGACATGACATGACACGACACGTTACTTTTATAAAAAATCTAGGCCACAGACATGAGTCACATAACGATAATATGTTTATTAGAATTGAATTTGTAAAAGTATATATCATTTTTACACCAAAAGAAAATTCTGAGTCAATAATTTATGCATTTTTCGCTCCCCTCCTTTTTTTTATCCTATATTACTATGTGTTAGCGTTAAATACCAATCTAACAGATGTTCTATCTATATTGGTTATGTACAACAAGTGTCCAACACATTTATTGGGCTCACAACATCCAAAATGTGTCGGAGAGTCCAAGTGTCCAACACGCCAAACTAAAGTATATATACTTCTTAGCATATTTACGTATTTAGAAAGCTAAGGTTCTGGATGCTACAAGACAGTTGAGTTTCCAAAAGTAGCCGTCGCCCAAATTGACTGCAACTTTTAAGGGAGTATCATCGTCAATATTCCTCTTTCAAGATCCACCTACCAATGCAAGACTGAATCTTTTACCTGTTCGGCTTTTTGGGCTTTCCACAGACTCAATGGACAACATTATTGAACAGCCTTTTTAATTAATGGGGTTGTGCTTTCATCTTGGCTGCAAGTTCTGATCTTAATCTTTTAACTATTTCTCATGGGCGAGTCAGAAAAGGCTTGGAGACGGCAGTATTGACTGTCGATTTATCAATTGCAATAAGTGTCATCATACGATGAGATATATACTCTTGAATATGAACGTAACTTCCTATGAACCTTCCAAATAATATTTGATATGAACTATTTTCTGCACAATCGTTACCCAAACTTTATACAAAAAATAATGAATAAAGAACAAAGAAAAATTATATTTTAAAAAATTATATTTTAAATTAAATCTAAAAATACTAAAGGAGCGTTTGACTAAGAAGCCTAGATTTAACATTAGAATTGTATAGATAATAGATATCTAATTGTAGACAGGACCAAGAAGGGGCCTGAACATGATTAGAGAATTGGGGTTGTGACGCTGTTTTGGTGAGATCAGCTCCAATTATTTTATTCTAAGGATCAACTTGGTTTAAAGAAACGGTGATGTGGTCGACTGTACCAAGTAGTAGGTTTTGGGTTTTTGAATTGACTGAGGCGACAAATAAGATAGTTGGTCAGAAATTTGGGTTAATGGAAGTGGGATTACTTTACTATTATCCCTTGTATTCACAACTTGAATGAAATTTGTTAGGTTTATTGACCAGATGGGTCCTCCTGAATTTCTTAGGAGCTTTGGAATGGTGTCGGGGCTAGCAGGCCTACTAACATGAACAAGTCTAGAGCCCATTATCCACTTTCACATCATGCAAATTTGAGTTTTAAAGCATAAATCAACTATTTTTTTAATTCACGAGTTGCTTCTTAATATGACAATACATCTTTACCAATTATTTTTAAACACAACATGAGTTGTATAGTCAAATCAATATGCGCAAGAAAGAAAATCCATTCCAAACAAGCACAAAATTAGAAGTCAAGGGGAAAATTAAGTTCTATATTTAATCACGAAGCATATCTATAATATCCATCTAATTACTCCACTTTTTAGGAAAAAAATAATTATCTCTAAACTTTATTTACATTTTTACCTCACTATGGTAAATAAAGTATTAATCAGACATGTTCATTAGATTATCCAATTCAAACTTAAAGATGAATTCAATAGCATGCCACGCAAACATTTTAGCAATGTAGAAACTAAATAGAAGCACAGCACAGCTTTTTGTGATAATAGTCAAAGCTTTCTATTTTGAGGTTAAAAGTTTGGGTCTAAATATATTATATAATGCAAAAAAATTATCTAATTACGAAGATAAATCTATTTAAAAATTATCTAATAATGATTAGCAGCATTACCTTTGAATTCAACCAGCATCCTTGAAACATCCCAGCTGCATCCCGAGAGGCCAAGACGTCACCTCTTTACTGTACAAAACGGGCGGCCTTGCTAGCAAAAGCATGAGAGATTAGTTTTCTTACATAATTGCCTTAAGAGATTATCATGTAATATGATAATCTGTTTCTTTTGACTCCAAATAAAGCATATGATGTTAAACATTGGACCTCCGATCACCATCACTAATATGTGTCAAATAAGTTCAATAACAACATTTCAAAAGCCTTTCCAATTTGCATAGTAACTCAGGAAAACAACCCCAAAGAAATCGATTTTGCATCCGGTCGCAATGCAACTATCATCAATGATTCTTTCACCTATTTGGAATGACTTTTTTAGGGCTTAAAAATACATTTTTCACTTAAGCATACTTTTTAAGCCATTAGAAAGTTCTTTCAAACATGCTCATCTTCCCATCATACAATCGCAAAATCTTCTTCCACAGCATGAGCTTCCTCGCTTTTCTCCACACAAAGTAGCTTCTCCCTGAGCTTAATAATAAATTCTTCCCTAGCACTTTCATGCTCATTTAGAAACCTTTTTAGGGCATCTTTTCCACGGAAACTCTGACCATTGAAACTGTAGTTCGAACCAGCCTTCGAGATGAATTTGTGTTTCAACCCCAAATCAATAATCTCTGTTTCCCGACAAATTCCCTTGCCCAATTCCAGCTCAAATTGAGCGCTTCTAAATGGAGGAGCCATCTTATTCTTCACAATCTTCACAAGAACTTGACTACCTACCGTCTACAAGTGAAAGCAGATCAGAAGTAGATCGAGACCACAAAATGAGAACAATTCTGAATAAGGATTGTAAAAGTGAAGTGTTCAAAGATTGCATCAAATACTAGACCGAGTAATTTAAGGAATGCAAAGAGTACAATATCTTTTTTGCTTCATAAAACAAATGCAGAATACAAAATCAACTGTTAGCATATCTTTTAGCCTCCAACCCGTGCCAACCCTCAAAAAGTGCACCAATGGCATCTAGCTTTGGAATATGCTACTACAACAAAACGGAAAGAGCATATTTAAAATGACTTTTTAAGTGAACGTGTAAAAAGAAATATTTTTAAGAACTTAAAAAGTCAAATAAGCACAAATAAGCACAAGTAAGCTCCGTCTCGTTTGCACACACTCTCTTTCTCTCCTTTGATTCTCCCTCTTCAACAAATTTCCCACTCCCCCTAAGTAAATATCATATATATCTCGCTCTTTCTCTCTACCCTCTCACTCTGACCAAGTCTTTCCCTCTCTCCATCGCTCACCAAGTCTCTCCAAAAAAAAATTCCGTACTCCTTGCTCAATCACACTAAAATTAAAAATATAAATATAAATAAATGAACGAAGGTTACTCAAACACAATCTAAGCAAATAGGCTACCTCAATGCATTTGTGAAAGTTTGGCAGTTCTAAAGTAGGATGATCATGCGGTTCATAAAAACTGTTGAGATAATAAAACCACAGGTCAGAAGATCACGTCCAATTAATTAAGGACTTCTTTGAAAAGCACAAATAAACACACCCTTATAATTTTTATTAGAAAACCAGTAACCTCTTAGAAAGATACACAAATGGTACAGTTTAATGTATACTCATCCTGTAGTAGTTCATGCAAACAAGACCGCGCGGAATGTAATTGAATTTAACCACCAGTTAAAGTAGCCCATCGAAATTGTGAAGCCACGATTGAGATTTTTTTAAATTTGTAAACTATAAATCAAATTTATACCTCATCAAGCTTCTTGATAAGTCCTATACTTTTAACGTTTAGGCGCACTGAAGCATAGGATTTTAATGCATTTCCACCACAAGTAACTTCCGTCGGGCCACCAAATCCTTCAAAAGTTGAAATGTTTGACCTCACCTGAAGATAGACTCAAACATGAATGTATTATTTCTCAACAAATATCTTTTATCTCATGGAAGTAAAATGTAGGAAAAGATACTTCGATGCCCTGTGCAGATGCATTATAATATACACCAATGCGTGCACCACTGGATATATACAGTTGGGTAATGAACCTCGGAAAAGAATGTTAGAATGGGTGATGAGTCATAAATTAGTCAAAACAGACCAACAAGCAACGAAGCAAAACATGATGACTCTCAAAAACATAAAAGTTAATGGACGTTTTAATAAGGTTAATCAATCAATACAACGATTATTGAGTAGCATGGCATAACCTAAATATTAAAAGGAAAAGGCTCACAAACCGCATATATTCATTGAAGCAATAACAATAATTAATTATATCTTCAATCCGTGCCATTAAGAAAAGTAGTAGACGAAACTTACCTGATTAATAAATACCAAAAGTGTTTGTGATGATGATAAAGAGTGAGTCAGTTTTCTAAGTGTCTGACTCATCAGTCTAGCATGCATTGCCATATGAGAATCACCCACTGCACCATCAAATTCATTCTTCGGAACAAGCGCAGCTACCTATCATAATGCAAATTTCGTTGTCAAAATAGCAATTAGAACATGGATAATAACTGATCATAAATGCTTCCCACTGATATGCATCACAATTATGTGCTGGCATCGCAGTTATGTTTAGGGCTTCACATACCAAAAGCTTTATCCCTAATACTGACTGAAATGAAACTAGAAGGAAAAAGAAACGAAAATAAATTGTGGTTTATGGCGCTAGTAGAATTTATTCAGAAACTATATCTGAGGATGAAAATAGACACCATGGATATGTTTTAAGAACACAAAAACAGAAGTTCTCCTACTACTGCAATCAAAAAAGTTCTATTCTCTCAAACCAGGGAAAAGAAATAATATCAAACTCTATAAAGGTATCCTTACGAGACCCATATGCATTTCAAATTCAAACCACATAAAAAACATAACATACACTGTCAACAATAACAACGTCAACGGAACCACGCCGAATTAGGGTGTCTACAAGGCTTAGAGCCTGTTCGCCAGAATCTGGTTGTGAAAGAAGCAGCTTACTGGTGTCCACCCCAATAGACTTAGCCAGTGCTGGATCAAGAGCATGCTCCGCATCAATGAAAGCACAATAACCTACAGCAGAAAAAAAATGTTTAAGAGAATGAAGAAGAGCAAATACGTAATCCCAGAGAAGAAAAATTATAACACAAGAAAATCTACATATGTCAAGCATAGCACTTATGTTCTTGTTCTGTCTTCTATCGTGAAGTGATTGGATAACAAATTGTAACATAAGCTAAAGGGACAAAACACATTCAACAGGGTTGAGGATGCAGCTTTGGTGCCATTTAGTAGTATGTGTTATAGGCAAATTATTTATGCTTAGAGGGAGTGAAAAAGTCCCAAGACAGTGCATGAAGAAAACCTCCTTCCTTCTGTGATTCAGCAATTACATGCAGTGCAAGGGTTGTCTTCCCAGAAGCCTCTGGACCAAATATTTCCACAATGCGTCCCTGAAGAGATCTCGAGGTCAAATCACATATGAGATGTTCACACCTTAAATTATATAAAATAATAGGTTAGTTATATGTCATTTCTCGTAAGACTATAAATATAGCCCAAAAAAAGCATAAACAAAGTTGACTTCTTGTTTCAACTAAACTAAATTTAAAGGTATAAAATGTAAATCCGCAGACCAAAGGAAAATTCAAGTGAGATTTCCTACTTTTTACTTCCACTTCTATCCTTCCCAAACCATATAAACCGAAAGCTTGGTACATGGGAAATAAATCTTCATGGCCTTTGTGAGACTGATCTCAAAGGACGCTACATTGTTGAGGTTCAAAGGCATTAATAATGGATGTTGTATGGTGGCCAGGCAAGGAGTAAAGCCAAGAGAAAAAAACGGGAGGACAAGGATGACTTTCCTAGTAACATATCTTCTAAGAAGGGACACGACTTTGACGGTTTTTATTTGTCGGTCTCAGTCTAATCTATTTCTAATACATATTTACCCGTGATAATTGGATCAAACAACCGAACTTTCTATTGAGCATTTCATAGACAGTGGGGCTGAATGTTGAGACTTAAGCTTACATTGTGCTTCAAAAGTAATACCCGATAGGCCTCACAGTTGAGGAAAGTGAAAAGAGAAATTGGCTTGAAAGAAAGGATTTAACATAAAATGATGGTCAACTCCTACCTAGAATTGAAAATCTTAAGAGTTAGATATCATGAAATAAAAAACATTTTTAGTTTTCCAAGATTAAGATATACTAATTTTACAAAATGAAAATTAAATCCGTGAAACATTGTCGAATGAAATAAACATGGAAAATATGTTTTCGTTGATTTCTAATCGATTGTGAGATAGTTCTAAAATCCCCAAACATATGACAGTTAAAGATTCCGTGAATGAGTTCAGGATTTCAAGCACAAACTTGCAAATTACCTTTGGAAGTCCACCAGTTCCAAGTGCTATATCCAGGGCAAAGGAACCTGTTGATACCACAGGGACGTGATTAGAACAGACAGACTGACCAAGCCACATGATAGAGCCCTTGCCAAAAGATGAGGAGATCTGATCAAGGGCTTTTCGAAGAGCAACCTCTTTCTTCGACACATTCTCTTCAAAGCCACTACCAGACTTCAACTTTCTTCTACCTGCTAATCCAAAATAGAAAAAATGAGATAGCTACATAGACTCCAATAAAGCTCCTGAAGAAGGAAACTTTAACAGATTAAAAATAAATTAACCATCAGAAGTTGGATTTATATTCCCAAGAGGAATTTTAAGGCCGAATTCAGAATCATTGAAAGAAAAAGCGATCGGCATTCACCATCAAACTTAGGATCAATTCCAATTTACTATAGCATGAAAATAAGGCTCCATTTTCAATATGATGTAAATTCAAAAGTAACATTCAGAACCTTTCGAAGAAAATCCGTTAGTTTGATTAGATATTCCGGGCATTAGGCTCCAGAATCCCTGCACATGTAACAAACACCAGCTCAATCTCAGCATGCTCCTCACAAGAGAGAAAGAAATACATCGAACAATTAAAATTTCAAAAGCACAAACTACAAAACCAACAATCTACATCTTCAGTGCACATTTCTATCGTAACATCATAAGAAACATCATACTGAGGCCGTAAATGCGAGCATGAGCGAAATAAAGTAAAGCAGAAATCAATATAACAATCATAGAAAGAGAGAAACCTTGTGTTTGAAAAAGGAGAAATTCAACGGAGACGCATTCCGAAGAAGCCTCGCCATATCACACCAAGGGAAAGAAGTTTCCTCGGAACAAAATTTGGAGAACAGCTTAATGAAGTTCCACAACTAAAATGCTAGGGTTTTCATGGTTGCGCGCGTAGCAGAGTGAGAGGAAGGAAGAAGATGAGCAGGTGGAGTTGCGGCAGACGCAAGTAGCTGAAGTGAGACTTCTGGCTTCGCTCTTCCCTCCGCGAGGATCGAAATTGGCGGGAAAATCGAGATATGAAACGATGAGTTAAAAACGAGGACCCATCTGAAATATAATGGGCCAAGCCAGGTTTAAGGGACATTTAAGGCCCATTAAAAACCTGGTCAAATTACAAATTTAACCTCTAAATTTTTAATTTTTTTTAAAATTAAAATTTTAGGTTTTTATTAGCCACAAACAGTAAATTTATATCTAACGAGTCAACTAAATAAATAAATATTTATTTATTTATTTATTTATTTATTTATTTATTTCATGAAACCTTTTCAAGATGCTTGAATTTTATAATTTTTTTTAACAATTCTTAATAAAAATAAAAATAAAACACAGTTATTTTCACAATATTTGAATTTTTTTTATTAAAACACTTAATAAAAATCTACTTTCAAAATTCCTCTATCAAAATTTTAAAAACATAGCAAACTTTTTGTCAAAGAAATTTGTAAAATATACTTTCANCTTTTTTTTTTTTTTTTTTTTTTTTTTTTTGTTAAATGGTACACATAATATAATTTAATTTTAAATATGGTCGAGATAATTGCTTCACACAAAATGAGTCAAAATATTGATATACAATTAAAAAAACAAATTATCTAACCAAGCTCAACCTTACATTTCTAAACATACGCTTTAGAAACTCGAGTTTATACTTCCAGCCGATCATCAACTTCATGGATTTCAGAACTCTAGGGTTCATGATTCTGAACCCGTGCCCCAACGGGTCTAGGTTCATTTGACGTTTGTGTCAAATTCTAGAGATTTTTCTAAACGAAAACTACGAATCAGCATTGCCATCTTTGCTACTGGAATCATCAGTTGGCTTCTCTGGAGACACGATGCGTCCGCTCAGAGGATCGACAACACGAGTATCACGTGGTCCACCTTTACGTGCCATTGCAACCATTGGAGGGGGTGGAAGTACCCCTGATCTAAAAAGAATACGTTGCACGGGTTCTGAAGGCTGAGCACCAACTGAAAGCCAATACCTAGAAGGAAGGGAGAGTGTGATGAGTGAATGATTAGTATGAATGACGAGGTTATTGCGTGTACGAGTTCGAAATGAATACTACCACAGTAAAACAGCAAAAAAGCTTATGCAGCAAAATAATCTAAATCATCCAATCTCAGGTTATAGCAACTCTTTTTTAATTATAGGAGCTTTAAAAGAAGAGAGGTGGTAGGTGTTGCATAAAATGATACTCCATGAAGCAACCTAAGACAACCGCTAGCATATATTGTCCGCTTTAGCGCGTTACATATCGTCGTCAGCCTCACGGTTTATAAAACCCGTCTGCTAAGGGAGGTTTTCACACTCTTACAAGGAGTGCTTCGTTCCCTTCTCCAACCGATGTGGGATTGCATAATCCACCCATCTCGGAGGCCAGTGTTCTTGCTCGCATACCGCCCGGTGTCTGGCTCTGTTACCATTTGTAACAGCCCAAACTCACTGCTAGCAGATATTTGTCTGCTTTGGTCTATTACGTATAGCCGTCAGCCTCACGGTTTTAAAACGCGTCTATTAGGGAGAGGTTTCCACTCTCTTTTAAGGAATGCTTCGCTCCCCTCTCCAACCGAGGTGGGATCTCACACTGCATACTAGAACTCCTTACAGTGGTCAATCGAGATAGCAGTTTGACAACTACCTTACACAGAAAAGTGCTCTTTACTATATCCATAGAAGACTGACTAATCTACTCAAAAAGAGCTGCCCAAGAATTCAAAGCAATCAAGGAATTGGGGGAATATTAACCTGATAGACTCTAAGCCACAAAGAGACCAGAGACCAAACTCTAAATGCCTAAAACTTATACCTGATGGTTTGCTTTTATGCATAGCATGAGACCATACAATACGAATTATCCTCCAAGATAATGCTTCGTCTTAGACGTGTTATCCTCTGTTCTGTCTACTAATCATTAATCAGAACTTGAATTAGAAATGCAAAAGGTAGCAGAGGTAGCAGACAACAGAAGCAAAACAAAATAGTTATTAAACAGTTTCTTTGGTTCCACGGTGCTCGTTTTTCCAATTATGAAGCGTGGCTAGGCGATCCTACTCACACTTTTACCACTAAACTATATCCGCTACAATGCAATTAAGGAGCAGCCTAATTACTTTATCAAATGACTCGATGCTCTAAAAAAGTAAGGATTTCCTCATCGGCTCCATCAACTTGATAGCCAGATCCCCTTTTCCATTCTTTCTTCATCACCATTAGCAAACGTAATCACCACAATATCCAAAAGCTTGGGTTATCAAGAAAATATAATCACTTCTCAACCATCCAAACCTTTTTTTCATACTTTGATTCATAAGGTGCAGGATTTGAACTGTTAATAAGAAATGGTATAGAAAACAGTATAGCATGAATTTGGAATTAGGACTTCTTGTTTCAATAGCACTTTGCTTCATCACCAGACCTTACAGCTTCAGCTAATTTGTTTGTTAACTTACCTAATTAAAACTAGTATTAACAATTGCAACGCAGCGTTTAAATTCAAGAACCAAGCAGACTTTAGAATGAAGTTAGCTACAATCCAAAAGCAATCACTTACTTCACTCTTTCAAAATTAAGTCCCATTCGTTTACCACCATCTTGACCTGCAAAAAGATAAAAGAAAAACTCAAACCAAGGGAGAAAAACAAAACAACGTTCAAATCAAGAATCTAAATTCTAACACGCAAGCTAGCAGGAGTAATCAATCACATTTTTTCCAGATAAACAAACAGATAGAAAGTTAAAAATATCAAATGAATTAACCTGGCAGGGGATTATAGTAACCTAGAACCTCCAGATGCTTGCCGTCCCGGGGAGATCGGCTATCGGCAGCCATCACCCTGTAAAACGGCTTGTTCTTACAACCAAATCTCGACAATCGAATTCGAACCACCATTTTCGAGCTGGTAAAACCCTGCAAAAATCTTGCAAATTCGCCAAACTGAAATGACGACTGATTCGTGAACAGAACTGGCACCTTCACTCCGGACTGGCTAGGGCTCCGGGTTCTCTATCATTTTACAATTCGGGTCACATATGGGTCCAACCCGGTATAGGCCCAATAATCTGTTATTAGGCCCATCACACCAAGGTTGCCGTCCGAACTTCGTTTCGATCTTGTACGCCCATCCTAAACAAGCCCATAAANTTTTTTTTTTTTTTTTTTTTTTTTTTTTTTTTTTTTTTTTTTTTTAAATTTCAATCCCTACAAAATATAAAAATAACTTTTTTGGTCTTTTAACGACTTAAAAACACATTCTTTACGTACCATCGTCACCCTCACAATTTCAAAACGTGTATGTTAACCTTTATAAATAATGTTTCATTTCCCTCTCCAACCGACGTGGGATCTCACAATCTACTCCTTGGAAACCCAGCATCCTCGCTTGCACCCCGTCTAGTATCTGATTCTAATACAATTCGTAACAGGCTAAGTTCATTACGTATCGTCGTTAGCCTCACAATTTTAAAAAGATGTCTCTTAGGGATAAGTTTATACACCATTATAATGAATGTTTTATTCCCTTCTCCAGCCGACGTGGGATCTCATATAAAATAATCATTTTAAATTTTAAAAACCAAAACAAAAATAATTTAAAATAACTCGTGGGTTGAACTACAATTAGTCCATTTTTTCATACTATCAATAATTAATGAGCCAGGATTTATTAAAAATCAACTACCTATTCACACATAACAAGTGAAACAAGCCTTTTAAATTCAAGCTTAAATAAACAAATACATAAAACGAAACAACGAACGTGTTATAAAGTTCAAATCTATACATAAAAACGTGTCATTACAGAGTCGAGAGATTTATTAGAATAAACATAGTCCAACCATAAAACACATGTGTTTGAACAATCTTCTTGTTCGAGCATTAATCAAATGCCACGTAGGAAGTCGATTTGACAAACCATACGCTAAATAAAAATATCAATAACCTCGTTAAAATATATATATATATATATATATATATATATATATAATATTCCCACATTATAAAAATGATTGATTATTCCACAAGTAACGCCATAACTTTATGATAATATTATTGGGCTTGCTTGGCAGCCAAATCCAGATGGCTAATTAGGTTGAAAAAAATTCAAATATGGGGATCGTTCAATCCTTATTATAATATTTATTTATTTATTTATTTATTTATTTATTTGGGATTGACCTTATAAAGTTGGAAAAATAAAATTCAAAACTTATATATATATTAGAAAATAAAATAAGAAAAATAATTAAAAAGCACAAAAATAATATCGAGATATGGAAATTAGGCTCCATATTAGCCCACCTAAAAAAATATATAATAATAATAATAATAATAATAAAAAGAAAAAAACTCCAAAGTGGAAACCAGCTCCCATAATGTTCCACAACAATAGCCATCTAAGAAGAACTCGTAGACTTTGAACGGAGAATTCAAAGTAGGGCATAAATTATTATTTTTCCTTAATTAAAATATAATTTTAATTTTATTGATTTAATCTTAATTTTAATTTTAATTACGATATTGTGCTTTTAAAATTCCTCGTACCTTATTTTACTCTGATTAAAGCTCATTTAACGTGTCAATTGACATTAATGACATCAAAATAATATGGTTTAATAAAAAAAAAATAGTATAAGAATTTAACTAATTACAAAATATAAATTTTTGTGGGATTTTAAAACAGTATTAAAATAATAATAATAATTAAATAAAAGTAGTAATATAGTCAAACGTGACTATAGTTATTGTCACGGTCTATAGGGTACTAAAGTCTTACTTATACAATGGGACATTAAACTTTATCTTTATTATAGGACCACTTCATTTATGGTCACTCGCACTAGACATAATTTAAAATCTAAAATTTTGAAAATATAAACCTATCTTATCTTGTGACATCAACGAGGATAAAATGACTAAGAAATATTTTTAAAAAATTAAATATATTGTCTATATCAACAAGTTGTACCTTCATTTTCGGTAAATCAATCATAGGAATTTCATGGTTAAACGTGTTTTACTTGAAACAATTTTATGTTGGATGACATCATTTTACTGAGATGCATATGAGTGAGGACAAAAGATTATGGAAAGACTTTAGTTAAACGTGACCCTATCGCTGGAAAATGTCGGAATAAATTTATAAATTTCGTAAAATAATTTTATTTATTTATTTATTATTGTTATTATTTTAATTTGTAAAAGTTTGGGTTTGGGTAGGTTTGACTAAAAACGTCGATGCACGCGTTGTTTCGTGGGGAATAATAATAATAATAATAATAATATATATATATTTATTTATAATATGACTTAAGAGTTTAAAATTGAGGGAGACTGTAATAACGTTGAAGAGGAGAACAAACCACATTTATAAGGTGTGGAAACCTTCCTCTAGTATACGCATTTTAAAATATTTGAGGGGAAGCCCAAAATGGAAAGCTCAAAGAGAACCATATCTGTTAGGGATGGATCTAGATCGTAGATTAATAAATATTAGTTAATTTAAGGTAATTATAGATATTAAGAACGGAAATTAAAATATAATATTATATGAAGAATTTGGAAAAAAAAGGGAGATATGGTTGGTCAGAGGCGGGGATTCGGAAATAACGGGGAATTTAACACCGCAGGCACGCACGACTCAACCCAACTACCCATTTTTAAATTCATTTTCCAAAATTAATAAAGGAAATTAGATTTCAAATTATTATAATTTTACATTTTAAATTAATTTTGAGTTAGTTTAGATATCTAATATATTTTAAATTATATTTTTATTATACTATTAATAAATTAAAATACGTAAGATGCAAATTAATTAATTAACCAAAAGTGAGAATTACCAAGAAAAAAAAAATTTACCGAGGAAATTATTTTTACTGCAAGGTGAAATGGGACGATATGTCGCTTTCTGGGTAATGTGTGATTCAAAAGTCAATGTCACAAAGCCGACGACTCTTTGAATGAAAAAAGATAAATACGACATTGGAAATTGTGCAACGTAGTGCTTATATCTTGTTAGTTTTGATTTAAGCCATAAGACCCGAACTTGACACCCTTGGACTTATTAACCAACCGCTAACCTCAATTATAATGATTATTATTTAAAAAAAAAAATTAATATGATTTTGATAATAATCTTTTTTTAATTAGTCTCGTGATAATATCCATTTATGCTTGGGGTTTTTAGTCAAATTGTATATTTAAATTATAATTTTTATTATAAAGTTTTTAAAACATTGCTTAAAATTTTAATTCTCGTTTAATTATAAATAAATAAAAATATAATAAAAAAATGTCGTTATTAAATGAGTTGTATTTTGTCCGACTTTCATTACTTTTTGTATCGAGTCCTTATCATAAAAATTATATTATGAACCATTCAACACACGATGAATATATAGTAGGGTCGTTTTTAAAAGAAATATTAAAGGAGATCTTTTATAAAGTTATGATTTAAATTCGAATCATTGAGATAAGAAATGGGTTATGAATTATTATAAATAAATAAACAAATATTTAATAATTAAATCATTTATTATTATTATTATTATTATTATTATACTGTTACATGTTGTAATCAGCCTCACCGTTTTAAAACACACTATTTAAGGAGAAGTTGTCACACTCTTATAAGAAATGTTTCGTTCCTCTCTCCAACTGACGTAGGTTCTCACAATCAATTTCTCTTGGGGGCCCAACGTGCTAGTTGGCACACCGCTCGATGATTGAATCTGATACCATTAGTAATAGCTCAAGTTTTTTTCCAGTCTCATTCAACCAACTAACTATATTCCTCAAACATACCTTTCACGATACTCAGTCAGTAAATTACCTATAAAAAAAGTCAACTCATATTTTCGCTCGATTTTCATCAAAAAGATGCATTAGAACAGGATTCATTGCTGTTTTTTTATGAATAAGAGTCAGTACTAAAGAAAAATAAAAAATTGGTTATGAAGATAACACGTGATCCGAAATTTATACCAACGCAAAGGAATTCAATAGGAAAGTCGTTAGCGACCTGTCTCCTTTTATCTTCATTAATTAAAAAAAAAATTGACATGTCAATTTTCAATTTATCTTAAATTAATTTGATTTAGTGAACAACATATTTAATGCCCATTGATATTAATGGCAAAAATAGGAAATAGATAAAATTATAGGACTTGGGAGCAATAAGACATTAATTAATGCTCTTCACATTAAATTGGCTGCTACTCACATATGGTGTTACACTGTACGGAGTAATGTCTCGACCTAATCTTCAGATCATCGTATCATTTTAATTTTTTTTTCAAGAGTTTTTATTTTAACGTTTAAATTTTTATTTTATTTCATTATATTTTAGTTCTTTTACTGGAACTTAAATTTTCAACTGTGATGTCTCATATTGGTTGGATGGAGAACAAAACACGTACCGAGAGTTTGAATCTCTCTCTTTACGTTTCTGTTAGAGAGAAACAAAGAATATTCCTACTGTATAAACAAATCGTTTTAGAGTATATTTTTCACGCCTTGGATTACGTCTCGAATCATTAGATAGGAATCCGAAAATGAAGAGAGAAACAAAGAATATTATACACAATTTTTTTATAAAGATGTGAAAATCTTACCCTAGAAGACGTATTTTAAAGTATTAAGATAAGACGAGAAGGACAATATCTGCATGGATAGTAAAATTACCGAATTTAGAAAATTAGGAGTACAAAAACTAAAATGAAAGGCAATGTTTGAGGACAAAATGGTCTTTTGACATGTTTTTAATTAAAAATTAATTAATTATTTTTATGATTATAATAATAAAAATTAAATTGACTCCGGGTGGCAAATTAGTGGTTGATTAAAATTCCTAATCCCAAAAAATTTCTATTCACGAGTTTGACGAAATGTCGTCAAAAAATTTATTTTATTTTTATTTGTTAAATAAAGTATTGGAAAGTGCATAAATTTAAATATATAATTAAATAATACTATAATATATATGCTTTATCCCATTTGAATGTATCTCAGTGTATTTAGATATATATCATAAAAACGTTTAAGTTCACTTAAAAATTTTGAATTGAAGATAATAATATTCGAAGCCTCGATTGTCTAACGAGAGAATACTTAACTTTTGCACGAGTTAAATTTACATAAATTAAGCTCAATATTTGACGTTTAATTTATTTTATTTAAATTATAAATTTATTTAATAATAGTAGTAAAATATTATTATGTGTGACGTAATTTATCACCAGCCTAAATTTTAAGATTAAGTAAAAAAATGTAACACGGTATTAAAGTAGAAGGTCGTCTATAGAAATGGTCGAATCTATAAAAGAAAAAAAAAANGGAGAAAAATATAAGAAAACAAAACAAAAATATAATAAAAAAAAAGTCAAAAAGTCAAATAGCATAAACAGTGACGGTAGAAATTTTCCAAAGGTAAAACGCACAAAAAGAGAATAAATGGACTGCCCTGACCCTGACCCAGACCCTGATCCACGGCCACGAGTAGTTGACCCGTGAAATCNAAAAAAAAAAAAAAAAAAAATAATAATAAATAAATAAATAAATAAATTATTTCTATTAAAATTATTTGAGTCATTTATTTAAAATGTTATTTTTAATAAAAAGAAAATGTAAATTCGTAAAAAAATTATTTATTTTTAAATATTTAGTTAAATTTCGTTACTCAATTTTAATATATATTTTAAAAAATTAACCAGTTATAAAAAGATAATAAAAAATAAAAAAATAAAAAAAATTTGAAATTAAATAAAAATAAAACAAAATATAATTGTATATTTTAAAATTAATTTTTTATTTATTTGAATTTAGCTAATTCCAAATAATTTACTTACCCAATCCAAAATAGTAATAATCATCACATAATTTATTAAAAATAGAATAAAGAGTAATATATTTATAAAAAGTTGTGAATTGACGCTTTTATAATAAAATCATTAANATTCAATGGTTCTTACTTCAACAAAAGCTTGGATCGTTGGGCTGAGGATTAGGGTTGCCTTGTCAATTTTGTATCAGAGCCTAGGTTTACATCTTTGTGACCGACTCTAGAATTGATTTTAACTTTTATTTCTGCTATTCTTTTTCCTTCTTCACTCTTCACCNGACCACGCTTCTTTCCTTCTTCACTCTTCACCTTCCACCTTATAAAACCCTAATCTCTCCACAATTCTTCACAATTCAATCCTTTTCTTTAAGCGTTCTTTGAATCATTCAAACAAACGCTCTGATCTTTGATTTTGATTTTGATTTTACCCTCTGAAACGCATCTTCCTCTGTTTTTCGTTGAGCTTAAAAACAGAGTCTCTGTAATCAAATCTCAAGAACATCAAGAACCCATTTAGTATCTGGGTTTTGATTCATTCCTCATGGGTTTGTCCCTCTCGCTCCTTGTTTCTGCCTGGAAGGAAATTTTAGATCAAGGACTTTTAATCATATGCAAAAATCGCAGTTTCTCTGCTCGAGAAACGGCTCTGATTTTGAGATCAAATAGCTTCAAAATTACAGAGCAACAACCCACCACGACCAGACCAACAAGAACCAAACCCAATAGCTTAAAAGGAAGTAAGCCTGAGAGAGTGATTCTTGAAAGGAATCTTTCGTTTAAGTCGCTGGTTGAAGATACGGGTTTCAGTTTCTCTGTTTCTGCTGACAAAAATGGTGGATCGGAGAGTTTTGAACCGGTGAGTCCGGCGGTTATGTACTCTCCGAGGCCGGTGAGTGAGTTGGATGCGGCGGCGGTGAAGTTGCAGAAGGTTTATAAAAGTTACAGAACGCGAAGGAACCTGGCGGATTGTGCGGTGGTGGTTGAAGAATTGTGGTGGAAGGCGATTGATTTTGCGAATTTGAAACGGAGCTCTGTTTCGTTTTTTAACATTGAGAAGCCGGAAACCGCCGTGTCGCGGTGGGCAAGAGCTAGAACAAGAGCGGCTAAGGTCGGAAAGGGTTTGAGTAAGGATGAAAAGGCTCAAAAATTGGCTCTTCAGCACTGGCTAGAAGCTGTAAGTTCTTCAAATTTCACACCACAAAGTTCATAACATACCCAAAAACCTTACATTTTTGCTTACTTTTTTGGCTACAGATCGATCCACGCCATCGCTACGGCCACAATTTACACTTATACTACGACGTCTGGTTCGTGAGTGAAAGCAATCAGCCATTCTTTTACTGGTAAGTCAAGTTCTTAGCTTTACTCTGTTTGGTTTCTCGGAAAATCCACCGGGAAAATACATCCACCGGAATTTTCTCAGTAACCAAACACAATTCCGATCCAAACCCATTTCCTAAAACACCTTGATTTGCTAAAATGCAGGCTGGATATTGGAGATGGCAAAGAATTAAGCCTGGAAAAGTGTCCAAGAGCAACACTTCAGAAGCAATGCATCAAATATTTGGGTCCGGTGAGTCATCTTCTCCGATCAGCGCCGCCGTGAACTAAAATTCCCAGTTGAAAGAATTTTTCTCAAGAATCTTTTGCTTGTTTCTTACCAGAAAGAAAGAGAAGCCTATGAAGTAGTCGTCGAAAATGGGAAGCTGGTTTACAAGCAGAGCGGATCCATAGTGGAAACCCAGGAAGGTTCTAAGTGGATATTTGTTCTTAGCACTACAAGATCCTTATATGTTGGCCAGAAAAAGAAGGGCCAATTTCAACACTCCAGTTTCCTCTCCGGCGCCGCCACCACCGCCGCCGGCAGATTAGTTACCCATGATGGTGTCATTCAGGTACCAAATCTGAAGCCCCACCATTTACCGTCGGTTAAATTTTTGGATGGTAATAATAGTTTATTTATTTGTTTGTTTTTGGTGAAGGCAATTTGGCCATACAGTGGTCATTATCATCCCACAGAAGCCAATTTCAATGAATTCCTCAGCTTCCTTAGAGAAAACCATGTCGATCTCACCAACGTGAAGGTAACTTTTTTACATTTTTACTTTTTTTACCACCCCTTTTTACATTGGTAAAAAATGATGCTGATATTGGGCTTTTTTTAATGCTCCCTCAGATGTGTTCGATTGACGATGACAGTCAATATAAGGCCGTCGATGTGGAACAGAAACCAGAATCACGCGAGGGTTCCTTCAAATCTACACCGTTGGATGAAGCCAAATCGACGGTTTCCATTGATTCAGTAGAGAAAAAGATGACAGCAGCCATGCCGCCGGTGGCTCGGAAGAAATCGGAGGAATTGCCGGCGAAGCAATTCGACATGTCGAAACGGTTGTCGTGCAAATGGTCGACCGGAGCCGGACCTAGGATTGGGTGTGTTCGGGACTACCCAGCTGAGCTACAAACGAGAGCACTGGAACATGTCAACTTATCACCTCGGGTGGGCCCTGGGCCGTTGGTTAATTATGGGCCCATTCCTTCTCCACGACCAAGCCCAAAAATTAGGCTCTCACCAAGGCTGGCTTATATGGGCCTTCCCAGCCCAAGAACTCCAATCCCTACAGCCAGTTAGGCCCAAAATGGTTTTGCTAGCTCGGCCCAACAATAGCTGGAAATAGTCGATCCAATTGTTTCATTCTTTGTTTTTAAAAAAAATAATATTCTTCAATTTTTATTAGGAGGCCTAATTGAGAGCCAAGAGTAATTTGATTTGGCTCGAGGTTATTGTTACATCAATTTTTACTGTTAAAAGAATAAGGTTGAGTTATCAATAATCCCATGGTTGTATTATGACTACACGAAAAGCTTCAAGCTCATAAAAGAATCCTAAAAGTCCTGCACGAAAGTTGGCCCGAACACCCCCTATCCTTGAAATATGACGGACACTAACGAATCGCATAGTGTCTGACTAACCCAGAAGAGAGGAGAGAAGGTGAGAGATCCCACGTCGGTTGGAGAGGGGAACTAAGCATTCCTTATAAGGGTGTGAAAACCCCTCCCTAGTAGACACATTTTAAAAACCGTGAGGCTGACGACGATATGTAAATGACAAAATTGGACAATATTTACCAGCGGTGGGCTTTAGCCGTTACAAGTGGTATCAGAGCCAGACACCTTGGGGGTGTGCCAACAGAATGTTGTCCCCCAGGGTATGGATTGTGAGATCCTACGTTGATGGGAGAGGGGAACTAAACCATTTCTTATAAGGGTATGGAAACCTCTCTAAGGTTGACGGCAATACGTAACGGTCCAAAGGAGACAATATCTATTAGCGGTGGACTTGGAGGCGAATTGTGAGATCCCACGTCGGTGGGCTTGAACGGTTTACACGGGTGGAATCTAAAGGACGGAGGGAGAGATCATACACAAGTTAGTGTAGTGATTCATGAGGAGGAGGAGCAGCAGCAGCAGGGATCCAAAGCTCAGGGAAAAGGGCAGTGATATCACTCTCTTCAACAGACAAGCTTCATTTAGATAGTTGATCAAAGGTTTTGTGCAATTGAAAGCATATGATGTATAGCTAATGCTTGAAAGTCTCAGCAGGGATGAGCCACTCTTTCCCCACTCATTTCATTACAACTAGAACAAATTAGACACAAGTTCTTACAATAAGCTGTTTCATGGAACAAAACAGTTGAACTCAAGACAATTCTCATCAGACCCATCATGGTAGATTCAAGATCCCAATTCTTAAGCTGGAAAACCAGACATCCTCAAATTGAAACAATGGAGAATACAGGTCATACTGTAAGCACACAAGCAGCAGTGGTTTGGTTTGGTTTCTAAGAACTAAAATGGATTTCAGCAGGAACACTCAAACAAGTGATATCAGATCATAAAGAACAAAGAATTCTGTACTTCCAGCAGTAATTACACATTCAGAGAGATTCATAAATCATAATATAACGAAACAATTAATGGATTTCAGAACTGTAAGCTAATAATTAAGCAACAAAGAGTGTGGAGGAAAATTCTGGTACCAATTTAAGCCGCTTGCTACCATCCAAACACAACACGAGAGCATCGTTCCTTGAACCATCTGAAGCTCTTTCTTAGAGATCCTTTGACTTTGCCTTCCACAGAATAAACCTTGTAGCTAGCAACTCTTTTCTTTCTCTGAATCTCCGGATCGTTGAAACTCCAACTCTTCGACGAAAATCCGTTCGTCGATTTCCCTTTCTTGAGCTTCAAATCGTTAGCCGTCTGCGTTTGATTAGGGTTTACAGACGAAGCATACGAAGCACTGTAACAACGAAAATCTCCGCCGGAAACAGTAGCTCCTCTTGCTTCGTTTCCATTGTAGCTCTCAATCTGCATTCTCCCATCCGTATATGAGTTCGATTTGAAATCCGCCATGGTAGATTGAAGATCCGAGACTTTGAGGTTCGATGCACTCGAAGAGATCGCTCCCTTTCTCGCACCAAAAATTCAACGAAAATGGACTTGTGCAAATAGGAGGTGGAATTGAAAGCCCTTTGATAATCTTGGTAAGAGCCGAATTGGAACAGCGACCAAATTCTTTGACCATTGTTCAAAACCCAGAATTTAGGCAGTTTCGTTGTCTCTAATTAATAATAATTATTATTATTATCATTTACCAAAAGGTTGATCTCTAATTTATTTAAATACTTTATAGCAAGTCAACTCAATTTATATGGTATAACTTCAAACTATTAAAAAGGTCATTTTCCGGAACTCGTAGTCTCTGGTATTGTACTTCTAACTTATTACTCACCAACGTCGTAAAAGTTACTGAAGAATCACTCTTGAGAGTTCAAATCTCGAGTTATCTTGACTAGTTCGGGAGCTGATTTGGGTGTGAAAACATCTCTCTAACAATATTCATAGTGCTGACTTGTACCGTTACTTATGATATCATAGCTAGACACTAGAGCGAGCTAGGGGACCTTAGACGGGAACAAAACATTCCTTATTCCTTATAAGGATTACGTGTTTTAAAACCTTGAGTATGCAATCGAGTACGCTGTAGTCCTTATTTTGACTTGTTTTAAAACTTTGATGGACACGGTGGGCTCGTTCCCGTCCTTCATACAAAAATGATTGGAAAAATGGAAAAATTTTGTTGTAACATAATGCATAAATGATTGGAAGTAATTCTAATGAATATTTCAAAAGAAAAAAAATATAATTATATTAATAAAAAGAAACCCGAAATAAGGGCAAATTTTCTGAGGCCCAACCCAGTACAAAAGCCCATTTTCTGAGGCCCAAACAAGTAGAAAAGGCCTCCTCGCAATTTACTAAAGCCCATTTTTGAGGCCCAAAGAAGTAGAAAAGGCCTACTCGCAATTCACGAAAGGCCATTTTCCGAGGCCCAAAACAGTAGAAAAGGCCTCATCGCAATTCACGAAAGCCCATTTTCTGAGGCCCAAAACAGTAGAAAAGGCCTCATCGCAATTCACGAAAGCCCATTTTCTGAGGCCCAAAACAGTAGAAAAGGCCTCATCGCAATTCACGAAAGCCCATTTTCTGAGGCCCAAAACAGTAGAAAAGGCCTCATCGCAATTCACGAAAGCCCATTTTCTGAGGCCCAAAACAGTAGAAAAGGCCTCATCGCAATTCACGAAAGCCCATTTTCTGAGGCCCAAAACAGTAGAAAAGGCCTCATCGCAATTCACGAAAGCCCATTTTCTGAGGCCCAAAGCAGTAGAAAAGGCCTCATCGCAATTCACGAAAGCCCATTTTCTGAGGCCCAAAGCAGTAGAAAAGGCCTCCTCGTAATTCACGAAAGCCCATTTCTGAGGCCCAAAGCAGTAGAAAAGGCCTCCTCGAAATTCACGAAAGCCCATAATGTCCAATGTCGAATTATGTCGAGCGACCAGAAATTGAGAAATGGACTTTGAACAGAGAACCCTAATAAACCATTTCCTTTCCACTCGCACCCACTTAGGATCTGATTCTCTCGTCCCACAAGTTTCTTCTCCAACTCATTCTCTCATTCAGGTGCTTCCTTTCTTCCTCCTCCTTCTCTCATCTCATTCCAATTCAGCGCATTTTTTGATTTCCTAATCTGTCTTAGATCCTTCTTCGTTTCCTTTATTTGGTTTTTGAGTTACGTTTCGCATTGGATTGTAAGGAATTGATTGTTTTAGGCTTTATGATTGTGCAGTATTTGACGATCTGCTGATTGTCTAGTGTGTTGTTATTGTTTATGAATGTTTTCTGGATTTGAAATATATGCTGTTTCCATGCCATCGGGGTTTTTTTTGGACGGATTTTAAAGAGTGTGGTTTCTCAGGTAATTCGGATCAAGTGCGACGATTTTGATTGATTGATTGTCACAGTTGATATTTGTTTGAGATGGACGATAACAATCGTTCTTCAGGACCTCCGAAGGATAATCCAGATCATGGAAATCAAGCAGGCCAAATTACCAAGGATGATAGCAGCTCATTGGAGAACATGGCTCAGAGGTTTCAAGATTCTTTGTCCACTAGCAAAAGGCACAAATTCTGGGAAACTCAACCTGTTGGACAATTCAAGGATATCGGGGATTCTAGTTTGCCTGATGGTCCAATTGAACCACCAACTCCATTATCTGAGGTCAAACAAGAGCCTTATAATCTTCCTAATTCATATGAATGGACCACTTGTGACATGAGCTCTGAAGGGATTTGTATTGAGGTTTACAATCTCTTGAAGAACAATTATGTTGAAGATGATGAAAATTTGTTTAGATTCAACTATTCCAAGGAATTTCTTGGATGGGCTTTGAGACCTCCGGGGTACTTCACAAGCTGGCATATTGGTGTTCGTGCTAAAGCTTCTAAGAAATTGGTTGCTTTCATCAGTGGCATCCCTGCCAGGATTCGGGTGCGCGACGAAGTCGTTAAGATGGCAGAGATCAATTTCTTATGTGTTCACAAGAAGCTTAGATCAAAGAGACTTGCACCTGTTATGATCAAAGAGGTCACAAGGAGGGTTCACCTGGAAAATATATGGCAAGCGGCTTATACCGCTGGAGTTGTTCTTCCAACCCCAATTACAACTTGCCAATACTGGCATAGATCCTTAAACCCAAAGAAGCTAATTGATGTTGGGTTTTCAAGGCTGGGGGCAAGGATGACGATGAGCCGGACCATAAAGCTTTACAAGTTACCTGATTCACCAGCTACCCCTGGGTTTCGAAAAATGGAACGTCGAGATGTCCCTGCCGTTACTCGGTTGCTTAGAATGTATTTGAGGCAGTTTGATGTTGCTCCAGATTTTGATGAATCTGATGTAGAACATTGGCTTCTTCCTAAGGAGAGCGTAGTAGATAGTTTCTTGGTTGAGAGTCCGGACAGCCATGTGATCACTGACTTCTGCAGCTTCTACACTCTTCCTTCATCCATTCTTGGGAACCAAACATACTCAACCTTGAAGGCCGCCTATTCCTATTATAATGTCTCCACCAAAACTCCATTGTTGCAGTTGATGAATGATGCTCTTATTGTTGCAAAACAGAAAGATTTTGATGTCTTCAATGCATTGGATGTCATGGAGAATGAATCCGTCCTGAAGGAACTAAAATTCGGTCCAGGCGACGGGCAACTTCACTATTACCTGTATAATTATCGGATTCGGCACGCGTTGAAACCAAGTGAACTTGGGCTTGTACTGCTATAGTTGGATTTGTTACTGGTTTGGTTTGAATTGTGAACAGAAAATATTGGTCATTTTTTAATGGTGGCTTGGTTTGCTGATGCATTTTAGCTTTGTTTTGTTCGTCTTGTGTCAACAGCAAAGAGCACTAAACACTAAACGTCAGGAGTATGAGAGGGAACTTTGCCGGATAATGTAAAATGTTTTGCAGGTTTTTCACTGAATTATCCTTTTTTTTTTGGCCCATCCTCGCAGGATTTGCAGGTGCAGCCTGTTTGTATTATGAATTGCATACACTTTTTTATACTTGCATGGCCCAGCATTTGCTTATTGCTTGTTCATTGCTATGATCAGATGTCCATTCCATGTACTACATTGATGAATAAGGGAACTTTCCTTTAGAATGGAGAGGATTAATTATTTAAGTGAATCATTTTTACTTGATTATCTTCGAACTATTAGATCTAGCTTGAAGGTTCTTATTCATTTCATCGATTACATCCTTTAAGACGCATTGACTCAAACATATCATGTTTGTTTTTGCTTGGTAAGAACTCAAATAATACAAATTTAGAAGCATTTGGTCCTAGATTTGGATAGAAATGTTTGTACACTTATAATAACTTATGCAAAACATCCAATTTGAAGTGACCATTCAGAATTGACTAAAACATCAACTAACCCGTACTTGAACCGAGCTTTGAGATTCTTTCAAGAACATGTGCTCATCTATGAGACAAAAGAAAGATGAATGAGACTTTATTGTTCTAGAATCAATGAATTAGCTGCTTTGAAAGACTCAACCAAAAATCGGAACCTAGCTGCTTTGAAAGACTCAACCGAAAATTGGAACCTGAATAGAAAGTCAAAACGAAAGCAAGACAAAATTCAGATTTATGAGATTGAACCCTGTTTACGAGGTGAAGGAGAGAAAGACCGAAGGAATCGGAGAAGGATAATATGTGATGAGACCAGACCCATAAGTGAAGGAGGTAAGATCAGCCGCCCGTGGGCGAGCTCAACCACCAACTTAGTATAATAATGAGTTTCGACACTCCTTAAAGAGCATAAAACTCATAACGTAGTTTTGGAGCATTTAAGATCAAACAATCAGGAATGCGAGTGAGCTCATCACCGGGTCAACCCAACGTGGTAATTGGTTGCTTTGTCCACACCATCTCACTCATTTCATTCACATAAATCCAATTAGTTTATTTCAATGCTATTTAAAAGAAAATACATGGTTCCTTGGCTCAAGAGCCTCAAGAGCCTCAAACCACATGAGCTTATGACCGAGCCTCGTCATAGCTTCTAGGCTCTTCAGAGGGTAGGAGTTCATCCAAGCAACCTGGCTAAGCAAGAATAAAGCACATAAAGCGACTCAATTGAGTAAACCACCTCCCTCCTAAACTTTGCCATTAACAGTTCCATATTGGTCTGTTGGTGCTTTCTTCAATGTTCGGTGGGGTTTAATAGATTCTTTTATGAGCTCAGCTAAGCAATTATACAAGCCAATCCTTGACCAAGGCACACACAAAAACAAGCACAAGCACTCAGAATCCAACTCTACCAATCAAGGGTCGTAACATGTCACCAACAACTAAGAATTTCTGTAACAACTAGCTATCATACCTCACCAGATTCATGTCCGAAGCCAATCACCTCAAGCACAGTTAATACAACGAGTAATAATGGTTTTTCAATGTGCTCCCAAATATTCCATTCAAAACCTTTTCTTCAGATTTGTTTAGTTAAAAAAATAGCACGCACATGTTTCCTTTTTGATGTGTGGAGAAGATAGACGTGTATACTTCAGAAATCAGAAGGCAATCTGAAAGATGATTACTATGAGAATAGGAAATGGTAATTGGCACAATTTAACCTGCTTTATATCCTAAAGCATAGATGCTGTCTCCCTCTTTCTGTCAAAGTTGTCTTAAGTGACATCCAAAGTTCATTATTATCTTTTTAAATTCTAGTTTCTTAGCTTGCTACGTATCGACATCGCATTGGTCACTTATAATAACATTAACTATAATTTCTTTCATCACTATTCTCCTAGTTTAACAAGATAACTATAAGTGATTATTCAATGGGACAATTACAATACGTCATACAAAACTCCCTGTCTGCAAAGGACATTATTCAATAGGACAATCACAATATTGACCATACAAAACTCCTCAAATTCTTTGTTAATTCTATGACAACATTAGGTAAATAATACATCGAATCTATATCAACACAATCTACAAATACCTTTCCACTGCCCGTCTGACGATTGGGTCTCTACCATCCACGTCCTGTAAGCTTCAGTATTTTTTGAAAATTAAAAGTACACAACACATTTAATATCCTACGAGTTCTTGACTAAATTCTATGAAATCGAAAAAATACCCTGAGATAAGTAGAGGGTATAATCCTGAATTAGAAAACAGTATTACCTTTTCTTTCTTTCTTTCTTAACAGAAAAACGTAATTAGTATCTGTAATGGATTAAAGAATATTATTGCAAATTATCACTCTGTAGTGGACCAACAATTTTATTACACATGTGATTAATGCATAAGAAACGAAAATATCACATCGGCTCTAATTGGCTAAGAATAATCCAGTTCCTTGACGTCTAACAATTCCCATTCCCCAACCTAGTGGTAAAAATGCTTCCAATAAGAACTTTAGGATAGAGTGACCAATAAGAGTTTAAAGCAGAGGTTTATGTTTTCTTTAATCAGAGCACAAGTAACCTTCTTATAAATATCAGTAATTAGTACAAAATCAGATCAACCTTCCAAATTTGTGTTTCTGTGGCCACTTATCCTCCTTTTCCGGTGGAATTAAGGTTGGAGGAAAAATTGCTCAACAAACAGAAGGTAATCTTTATCTGAAGTGTCAAGGAAGGTGACAGAAGAGAGGGAGCACACATAGTTCTTTTCTTGCATGGTCATGCTAGAAATTCTGTGTGCTCTCTCTCTCTCCGTCACCAGTCTTTACCTGAGTATCTTAATACCAATTTTAGTCTCTCTCTCTCTCTCTCTCTCAGCTTCTTCTTTCATTTTCCTACATGCTGCTTGAAGACTAACTATATCATTGTTTCTGTTTCAGTAACACATTGTTTTCTTTCCAGTTCTTGAAAGTTTGAATTCAATGTCAAATGAATTTAAAAACTAAAAGTTATTATCCGATTCAAATTGAACCCTTCAACAAAATCTTTACCAACTTCCTTTTTTATATTAGAAGTCATGTTGGCGGAGTAGTTCCATTTCTGGCCTTCTGTTTCTTAATTATCTTTTGAAGGTTAAAAACAATTACGGACAACTTATATCCTTCACGGGAAGCTTCAAGGATTAAACCAGTAAACCTTTTAGACAACATTAATATTATGGCTTACAGAAAAAAGAGAAAAGTACAGAGAGAAGATGCTCAGTTTGTAAATTTATAGCATATTACTGGTTTATTAGGACATGAAATGCATACATATAATCATATTGTTGTTTCCTTGCGATAAAACGATATCATGTTTGTTCATCCGAAACCATAGGATATTGCAACTGACCTTTTCAGTGATCTGAAGATCCTGAGGTTCTTCATAAGCAATGAAAGCTCATTGGTGTTGATAGAATTACCCATCGAGTTGAGTAAATTCTAAAGCATTTGCATCTGGATCTCTTGTAAAGATTGCTGGCCTTCCTGACTTGCTAAGCGTATAGGGAATACCTGCACGACCATAATTTTTAGTATTTTTTCTGTGTAAACATGAACTTTAATTGAAAAAAGGAAAACCATAATCTTAATACGGGCTACCATTTATGACTTGTAACATGAAAAGTGATGAATTATTCAGCTTTGTTAAGCAAAGATCCATACCAGCTTTATCAAGGATCACTTTCAACTTCGATACGTCCCTAATTCCAATACAAGTATGACGATCACGGCCTCCATGTTCAGGTCGTCCAGATAAAGGATCAGGATTTGGAAGCTCCATTAAATGAATCATCTCAGCACCCACCCACAACCAAGCACCTCTATAAGGAAGCTTATCGTGTGGCCTTGCTTCGTTTATTTTAAGACCTATTTTCCAGTTGCAAAATTTTACATCTCCTATGAATATTCAGCATGCGTATAGTGATCCACGAAGAACAGACTTACCTAGAATATTTAGATAGAAGTGAAGTGACCTCTCGAGATTCTCACAAAGCACTCCAACGTGGTGAACGCCAACCGCTCCATAATCTGTAGAACTCATGTGTGATGCAAATGATAAAACAAGAGTAATTTAGATTATGAAAGCTTACCATTGTCAACGTCAATTTCAATTGGCTCTTTATCTTTCGCAAGAACGTCTTGTTCAATACCCCCCTTGGCCCTTGTTGTAAGGCAAATTCCATGATAGCCATCAGTCCTTCCAATTTTCCCATAAACTTTTAATGAATGATTTGTAGATAAAAAACTGAAATCGAGAAGATTCGCCTGTTCTTCAGAAGAAGAGAAATGCAAACACTCATTTAACGTTGCAAACCGAGATGATTTGTCTAGAAAACTCTATTGCAATTTCTTTTTAGACAACTATCGACTCTGAAAATGAAGAAATTGTAATGGTTTTCACTAAATTTCTACCGAATGGAGCACATCCTATCTCTAGGAAAGCTTCAACTACCAAATCCGCATCCATTTTCATTACGGTCTACAAATACTCAACAATCTACAACTCAATTTCAACCGGAGAAACTGTAGTAGTAAGTAACATAGACATAATCAAATTGATTCGACAAAAGAATATACGATAAAAAAGACTCTAGTTGAAGATTTCAGCTTCAATACAACCGGAGAAACTGTAGTAGAAAAGAAAACCTTTCGTCTCAGATGAATGGCGGATGGCGGCGTTGATGGGCTGAGAAGGGACGCCATTTCAGAGCAGAAATTTCGCCGTGATGTACTAGGCCTTCAAAGGTTCAAATCCGCAGTACCTTGCGCCTGGTTCACAGATCAATTTAAGCCACTGCTCGATTCTGCTCCAACTCCGATCTCGAAGAAAATTTCTGCAATTCCATTTATTGTTGTGCGTTCAAGAAGAAGAACGATGAAAGCCACACTTTTCTGGGCACTTCTGTAAATATGATTAATATATTTCTAACCTGCAAATATGGAAAACTATTTTGTGTGGTGGAGCATAAAACCATTATCAAATTTAAATGAAATTTTATTTAGAGAAAATAAAATATTTTTAAATGATTATAATAACGTCAATATAACTTAACCTAATCGAGACTCCCAGTTATCCTCGTATTTGACATGGAGCTCGGAAGCCAACCTAAAATTCTTCCTTGTGACCGACTGCCCTTACTTTCTGTAACGGCCTAATCGAGACTCTCAGTTATCCTCGTATTTGACATCGAGCTCGGAAGTCAACCTAAAATTCTTCCTTCTGACTGTCCTTACTTTCTGTAGCGGCCCATTATCCTCTTTGGGCTTTTCGTTTCGAGCTTCCCCTCCCGGCTTTAAAATGCATCGGCTAAGAGAAGGTTTCCATACCCTTATAAAAAGGTGTTTTGTTCTCCTCCCCAACCAATGTGGGACATCACACTTTTGAGTCTCTAACCACTCCGCACTGCATATCAAAATCTTTATTTGGTCATAGAACGAACCCAAGTTGTTGATAAATTAGTATTTTCAGCTAAATTATTAGGATTTAAAATTATATATATAAGCATTGGTCATCTAGAAAAATAGGAAGCAAAATCGTGAGTTGTCTTTTCTTGTTACTGACATGCACTGTGAACGTAAAAGTAGGAGCATAACCTTTTAAAAAAAAAATAAAAAAAGTTAGTGTAGGATCTCATCGGTAATCAATTGTGTCTCACTACCATAATGGTCTCATTTGAAGAATAACTTTCATACGAAAAAAAATCCACTTTGTCTCATAAGGGAAAAGTCATGCATCGATTATGAGATTAGCACAATGTCACAACTCGTTAAACTGCTAAACGACCATGAATTTGTGCAGTAGGCTAGTGTCTGACTCAAACACAACTCAATTGGTTAATACATTCAAATCTCGATCAAAACGTTAGAAGTTTGAATCTATATCTTCACGTCCCGTTGAACTCTAATAATCATAAATAAATAAATAAAATCAATTCAACTTTTATTGTCGCAGAAAAATAGTAATTAGTTAGAAAAAAAAAAAACAAAGGTAACTAAAATAAAATTATAAATTAAAGTCAATATATAAATTAAAAATAAAATTACATATTACGGGCAAAAAACAATTTTAATGGAACTAAAATGAAAGCTTAGTTGAGGTTTAAATTTAAATTAATAAAATTTTAAATTTTAAATTTAGAATTATATTTTTTTTTCTCGTGCACTATAATAAACCATTCAAACTACAATTTAAAATAATATATTTTAAAAAGTTGAATTAAGCTCATATTAATTTATTAGAAAGAAAAGACTGAATATTTGGACGTGTGGGTCCCACCATGCCTTTGTAGATAAATATTAATATATATATATATATAAATTTAAAAAACTATATTATTTTGTTTTTTTAATCAAACGAGCATATTCCTCTGATTTTTTATTTTTAAATAAATTTGATCATAACATTTTAATAATTTTCACGCGCTTTTTAAAATTAAAAAAAAAAAAGATTATCCAATAATCAAAATCAAATACCTTGCAAATTCAACACGTGTTTTTTATATTTATTTAATTTTTTTATATAAAAATAAAATAAAATCAACGATCCTTGGCACGGGTGGATTACGATGCAAATAATAATAATTAATTTCACTGATTCCCCACTGTTTGATAAAATAATAGTAATATAAAATATAAAATTATAAAAAAACTGTCTGCGACATTTGACTACTATCAGCTCCGGTCAACTTAATTAATAAAAATATCTTTAAATTTTATAATTTATTTTTAAAATACTTTAAAAATTTTAAAGAGCGTCCATTCTACTTTTAAAACGGTACGAGTATTTTTTAAACAAAGTACTAATAGTAATAATATTTTTGAATTTTAAAATATATATATATATATATTTTTTTTGAACGTTTATATGCATTTTTTATAAACTTTAAAAATATTTTTATTAATTTAACTATTTTAATTTAAGAAAAAAGAAAGTAAGATAAAATAAAGATATGTATTTATGACGTAAGCATGACTTCTCTATGATTCCAGTGTTGCCAATTGCGGCCGAAATCGTGTGCTTCACGTGGGATTCCCACGCGCACGTGCTTCCTCTTTATTTTTTAATTGTAAATTTATTTTATTAACTTTAAATATGTATTTAATACGTTTTTAAATCGTAAAAACTTAACAAATCTTTATTTTTTTTTATTTTGGGTAAAAAAATTATAAATTAAAAATATCTAATAAATTTGGTGTTAGAAGTTAGATATTAAATATGTATTTGTCTTTTTTTTTTCCAGAGTTTAAATTAATATAATTATCTATTTATTAGACACATCTATTATTTAAAAGTTTTAAGTCTAAATTAAATATTCTAAATATTTAATAACTAAAATTATCACGTTTTAAGTCTAAATTAAATATTCTAAATATTTAATAATTAAAATGATTATTTTTTAAAAACATGTGATTCTAATACATTATTTTAAAATTTTAAAATAAATTTAAATTTAAACTATAAAACTAACTCTTTAGTTTTCATCGTTATTTGACGGTCAACGGAGACAGTTTTGAATGAGACAAAATAATAGTAGTTACTATTATTTAATTATTTAAAGCTTAATTAATGTAATAATACTAATTTAAATATAATTCGTTTAATTATTAGATACTTTTATAAATTAATAGACCTTTAATATGAAGTCCTGTGTTTGAAAGTTCAAACAGTCTTACCAACTATAACCTTTTGATTAATTCCAGTCAAAAATTTATTTAATTAATATTTGATTAAATATTAACCATCCAATGAAAAATTTAAGTTTATATTTAAAAAAAATTTAATTTCAAACTAAGATACGATTGGCATGCACTTTTGAACCTTTTTTCATTTTAAAATATATTCTAAAAAAATAATAATTGGAAAAATATTATAAAATTATTGTCACTTTTAAATATTTTTCAAAAGTCGAAAAAACTAGAAAAAATAAATATAGAAAGTGTTGAGTGTGTGATTACTTGTAGCCATGCTGGCATAATTTATTTTAAAATTATATTATATATATTTAATTTTCTTTTATTTTACTTTTAAAACAACTAGTTAAAGCGCTACTCATCCAACTCCAAGTGTCAAGATTTTATTTGTCCACGTTGCCAACTCAATTGTTAGGTCATCATCACCCGGAGTATTTCAGATAAAATACTAAAATTATTAATAATTAAAAATAAGTTTGTTATCGTCAAAATATCAATTAATTCTAAAAAAGTTACTGCTGTGGATGGTAACATTCTCCCTCACTTAGTTTAGTCATTGTCCTCGATCACTTTTTCGGGGTGCAATCGGCCCACTGATGGTGAAATTCTCCCCACTCAATCTCGGCATCGTCCCGATGATGATCCGAACTCTTCAACTGTTGCTAACTCGACTTACTAGAATTGGTTGTATTTCAAAGAAGTATAAAATTATTAAGCACCTGACTAACTTTCGTCATAATGCTTATCTTATTGACGCCTTCCGTTAGCTTGGAGACAAGTTCGAGTTAATGCTTCCGACTTCTCTTTTGTCATATGGCACCACGTTTTGACCAAACACTTAAGACACTGTGGTAAAACGCTAAACGTTCGACCTAAACCTCTCAGTAAAGACAGGATTCAAAAGAAGTTACAACTTATACAGTAAACAAAAATATATTTTAAAAAATTAATAATAAACTCAGGATAGATTCGTTTGAACTCAATTTAGTTTTAAAGTAATTCATGAACGATTCCAGCCAGACCTAAACAGTACAAGCTAGATTGGGTCGATCGAGTTTTTTCAAGTACTTCTATTCCATCCATCGGAACACGGATGTCTAATCACATCTATTTCTTACAAGAAATCAAAAACCCATTTGAATTCCACATTTCAAAATTAGCAATAATTTTTAGAATTTTTTTTTTTTGAAAATCATTGAATTTAAAACAAAAACAATCAAGAACCTTCCTAGATCCTAACCCATCTCCACCCCGACGCGCCTGCCGGTCCGCGTGAACCAACTGGAACCTTCGGCTCCATCTTCCTCCCCTAAGAACCCTAATCATTGACCGCGTAGGTCCCTTAACCAATACTCATTTTTAATTTTATCCAAAAATAAAAATAAATAAAAAATAAAAAAAGGAAGTGGGTCCCACCTCCCAGTCCAAGTCACCGTCAAACAATCCTCTACGCGTTCCCACTTACCCACACGTTTCTGCAATCACTCTGTATGTTCATATAAATATCATTCTTTTCTTCATTTCTTTTCAATTCCAAGTTCCATTTCACATTTGGATCATCAAATTCTCTCTATAATTGTTCTTCCGTTCATACCCACATCGAAAAATTTGATCTTTTTGAGTTTCATTTAATGGAAATTACTTCGTTTCCATTTCTTAATCAAGACGAGTTCTTACCCATCTCCAATTTCTTCTCAGAAATGGATAATTTCAGTGTGAATCAGAGCCCCAAAAAGCGGCGGAGACCCACCGACAATGGCGACGACGGCAGCAGCGGCAATGGCGGAAATGATTTACTAAACCTTCCCTTCTGGGTTGAAAACAGAGACGAACAGAGAGAACATTGGGTTATGGATTCCGACGAATTCCAACTACTTTCGAAAAAACCCCGCCGTGGAACGCCGCAAAATGCTAATTCTTCACCGGCTAAAGGCGGCGCCGGAGCTCATCAGCGGAGGCTATGGGTGAAGAACCGATCGAAGGATTGGTGGGACCAATGCAACCACCCGGATTTTCCCGATGAGGAATTCCGACGGGCGTTCAGAATGAGCAAAGCGACATTCGATATGATTTGTAGGGAATTAGACTCAACTGTTATGAAAAAGGACACGATGCTTCGGGTGGCGATTCCCGTCCGGCAGCGGGTCGCCGTGTGTATATGGCGGTTGGCCACCGGCGAGCCGCTCCGATTGGTGTCGAAACGGTTTGGGCTAGGAATCTCGACGTGCCATAAATTAGTCCTGGAGGTTTGTTCTGCAATTCGTAAGGTTTTAATGCCGAAGTTCTTGCAGTGGCCGGAGGAGTCAAAATTAACGAAGATCAAGCAAGAATTCGAGTCGATTTCAGGGATTCCCAAAGTGGGTGGCGCAATTTACACAACCCATATCCCAATAATCGCACCCAAAAACAGCGTCGCCGCTTATTTCAACAAACGCCACACAGAACGCAACCAAAAAACTTCATATTCCATCACCGTTCAAGGCGTCGTGGATCCCGCCGGCGTGTTCACCGACGTCTGTATCGGGTGGCCGGGATCGATGCCGGACGATCAAGTTCTTGAAAAATCAGCCCTTTTCGAAAGGGCAAACATGGGGCTTTTGAACGACGTTTTCATCGTCGGAAATTCAGGGTACCCATTAATGGATTGGCTTTTGGTGCCTTATACGTTACAGAATTTGACATGGACACAGCACGCTTTCAATGAGAAGGTCGGCGAGATTCAGGCGGCGGCGAAGGCGGCGTTTGGACGGCTGAAGGGGCGGTGGACTTGCCTGCAGAAGAGGACTGAGGTGAAGCTGCAGGAACTGCCGGTGGTGCTGGGAGCTTGTTGTGTTCTTCATAATATATGCGAGATGAGGAAAGAAAGGTTCGATTCTGAGCTGAAATTTGAGGTTGTTGATGATGAAATGGTGCCGGAGAGTAATGGGGTCAGGTCCGTGAGTGCCATTCAGGGTAGAGACCATATTGCTCATAATCTTCTGCACCATGGGCTCGCCGGAACTGGGTTTCTTTAGGGAGCTTAAACATTGATGAAGAACCTATAAATTTTTTAAAAATATTTACATTCTTCTTTTGTCTATAGATCGATATAGACTACGTGATTCTGAAAGTATACTTGTAATTTGGTGGAGCTTTTTCCATCGGTGGTTAGTAATAGCGTTACTACACAGAAAGGGACGTTTTGAATTGTCACATTAAAGAAATTATGAAGATTGAACTTGCAAACATTCTCTTACAAAATTGGTTGTGATTGAACCACTGTGCCATTGTTCTAAGGTGGATCGTAGAGTTATGATCGACTCTAAGAAGGTTGGCATAAAGCCTAAGGTCTAGACTAAAGTGGCCATAGCTTGGTCCAAAACCGGTTTCGGCTATGGTTTTGGTCGACCCACTAGACATTTTGTTGTATGGCTTTTGACCGACCTCTTATGGGGTTGGTCTCCTATCTCGGTCTCAATGAGTTAGCCCAACATTGTTCTCGATTCATACTTAGTTTATAAAAACATTAAATAACAATAAACAAGAACATGTTCTTTGACAAAAAGAACAAGAATATAAGAACATTATAAAAGAATAGACATAAATTCTGTCGGCTGTCTCAATTTTTGGTCGCAATGGCAATGAAGGATACATCTCGTAGAAACAGAGAGAGAGCGCGCGGAAATGTCGTCCGCTTTGCAAAAACAGGGGAAGGAAGAAACGAACGAACGAACGAATCTCCATTTCCCACATTTCAGGACGACAAATGGATTCCAACAGACAAAGAAATGTCGTCCGCTTTGTTAATTTTTTGAGGCGCCATTCTCCGACAATCAACACGAAACAGAGGAATGTTCTGGTTTTTGTTGGAGAAATTGAAAAGAAAAAGGGGCATAAATGGAGGATCATCGGAAGGTTGAAGCCGAGGAAGAAGACGAAGTGGGAACCGCCGCCGTGGAGGAGGAGGAGGAGGAGGAGGAGGAGGAAGAAATCGGAGTTGTGGGTTCGAGCTTGACTCTGGAGAAGGTCGCTGCAGCCAAACAGTTCATTGAGAATCATTACAAGGCTCAAAAAAAGCACATTCAAGAACGCAAAGAGAGGTTCTAAACATCCCATCATTTTCTTATTCTTCCATGATCGCTTTCTTTATTAGGATTAGAACACAGTGGATTTAGGTTAATCTTAACACATGCAATGGTTTTATGACATGATTCTTAGACAGACTTTGTTGTGTTTTCCTTACATTTGATGCGTTTTAATGTTAAGATTTGAGGTTAATCTTAAGACATGAAAAGTTTGTAGCTGAGCTGAGTTTGGAAGTGTTTTGAATCTAACATGTTTCTGATCTTTGTGGCATGAACTCGATACAATGTATAGTATTTTGTATGACTTTTATTTTTCCCGTGAGATCCCACGTTGGTTGGAGAGGGGAACGAAACATTCTTTAAAAGGGTGTGGAAACCTCTCCCTAATAGACACATCCTAAAATCGTGAGGCTGACGGTGATACGTAATGGGCCAAAGTGGACATGGGTTTGAGCTGTTACAAATGGTATAAGTGCTAGACACCGGACAGTGTGCCAACGAGGACTCTGCCCCCCAAGGGGGTGGATTTTGAAATCCCACATTGATTGGAGAGGGGAATGGAGCACCCTTTATAAGGGTGTGGAAACCTCTCCTCTCGAAGACGCGTTTTAAAACCGTGAGGCTGACGGTGATACGTAACAGACTAAAACGGATAATATCTACTAGCGGTGGGCATGAACTGTTATTATAACCATGTAGGATTGTTGATTACATTGGGGACTAAGTTATGGATTCTGTAATGAATGAGGCAGGTTTCTCTTAACTTATTTTGATATCTGTAGGCGTTCCGTGCTCGAAAAGAAGTTGGCATCTTCAGATGTCTCAGAAGAAGAACAAATTAATCTATTGAAAGATTTGGAGCTCAAGGAGACTCAATACATGAGGCTGAAAAGGCATAAAATTTGTGTCGAGGATTTCGACCTTTTGACGATTATTGGTCGAGGTGCTTTCGGGGAGGTTGGAAATAGAAATGATTCATTTTGTGGCATATAATCCGGATAGTTTATTGTAATGCTTTCTCTATACAATTTTAGAGATGGATAAACAGTATTACGTGAGATCCCACGTCGGGTTGGAGAGGAGAATGAAGCATTTCTTATAAGGGTGTGGAAACTTCTCTCTTGTAGACGTGTTTTAAAACTGTGAGGCTGACGGCGATATGTAAAGGGCCAAAGAGGACAATATTTCTTAGCGGTGGGGTTGGGTTGTTAGAAATGGTATTAGAGCCAGGTCGGGTGGTGTGCCAGCGAGGACGTTGGGTCCCCAAGGAGGGTGGATTGTGAGATCCCAATTCCTTATAAGGGTGTGGAAACCTCTCCCTAGTAGACGCGTTTTAAAACTGTGAGATCCCACATCGGTTGTCCGCTTTGTTCCGTTACGTATTGCCGTCAGTCTCACGGTTTTAAAACGTGTTAGCTAGGGAGAGGTTTTCATACCCTTATAAGGAATGTTTTGTTCCCCTCTCCAACAGATGTGAGATCTCACAATCCACCCCCTTTGGAAGCCCAGTGTTCTCACTAGCACATCATCCGACGTCTAGCGCTGATACCATTTGTAATGGGCCAAAGCGGACAATATTTGCTAGCGGTAGGCGTGGGCTGTTACAAATGATATCAGAGCCAGGTTCGGGTGGTGTACCAACAAAGATATTGGGTCCCCAAGGAGGGTGGATTGTGAGATCCCACATCGGTTGGAGAGGGGACAAAGCATTCCTTATAAGGGTGTGGAAACCTCTCCTTAGTAGACGCGTTTTAAAACCGTGAGATCCCACATCGGTTGTCCACTTTGGCCCGTTACATATTGCCGTTAGGCTCATAGTTTTAAAACGCGTCTGCGAGGGGAGAGGTTTCTACACCCTTATAAGGAATGGTTTGTTTCTACACCCTTATAAGGAATGTTTCGTTTCCCTCTCCAACCGACGTAAGATCTCACAATCCACCCCCATGGGGGGTTGAGTGTCCTCGCTGGCATAACACTCAGTATCTAGCTCTGATACCATTTGAAATGGGCCAAAACGGACAATATTTACTAGTGGTGGGCTTGAACAGTTACAAATGGTATGAGAGCCAGGATCGGGAGGTGTGCCAATGAGGACATTGGGACCCCAAGGAGGGTGGATTGTGAGATCCCACGTCGGTTATCCGCTTTGGCCCGTTACGCATTGCTGTCAACCTCACGGTTTTAAAACGCGTCTACTAGGGAGAGGTTTCCACACCCTTATAAGGAATGTTTCGTTCTCCTCTCCAACTGATGTGGGATCTCACAATCCACTCCTTTTGGGAGCCCAGTGTCCTCACTAGCACACCACCCGACGTCTAGCTCTGATCCCATTTGTAATGGGCCAAAGCAAACAATATCTGTAGCAAACAATATCTGTTAGCGGTGGGCTTGGGTACTTTCCTTCCGGGAGAATAACATGGTTTAATGTATTCTCAGCATTATTTTACAGGTCAGGCTTTGTCGGGAGAAGAAAACAGGCAACATCTATGCCATGAAGAAGCTGAAGAAATCAGAAATGCTCAGCAGAGGACAGGTAAGGCTTGACTTGTATATGCTAATTTCATTATGTTTTGAACTCCTTTTCACTTGGTTTTGAAAACATGTCTAGCCACTAGCTTTATCAACACTTAACATTGCTGAATCTATTCAACTGTGCAACATTATAGCTTTTATGCCACGAACACGTTCGATTTACGTTCTCTCGCTTGAACATAGGTTGAACATGTCAGAGCTGAAAGGAATTTACTTGCAGAAGTTGCAAGTCACTGCATTGTGAAACTCTATTATTCTTTCCAAGATGCTGAATACTTGTATCTTATCATGGAGTATCTTCCAGGAGGTGACATGATGACTTTACTGATAAGGGAGGAAACTTTGACAGAAACCGTGGCTAGATTTTACGTCGCCCAAACTGTTTTGGCTATAGAGTCGATTCATAAACATAACTACATCCACAGGTTGGTTCATTACGTTGGTGGAGTGTAACAGTCCAAACCCACAAACTCACTGCTAACAGATATTGTTTGCTTTGGTTCGTTATGTATCGTTGTCAGTCTCACGGTTTTAAAACGCGTCTATTAGGGAGAGGTTTCCACACCCTGTAACGGTGCTTTGTTCCCTTCTCCAACCAATGTGGGATCTCACAATCCACCCCCCTTGAGGGCCCAGCGTCCTCGCTGGCACACTGCCCCGTGTCTGGCTCTGAAACCATTTGTAACGTGCTTTATTCCCCTCTCCAACCAATTTGGGATCTCACAATCCACCCCCCTTGAGGGCCCAACGTCCTTGCTGGCACACTGCCCGTGTCTGACTCTGAAACCATTTGTAACGTGCTTTATTCCCCTCTCCAACCAATGTGAGATCTCACAATCCACTCCCCTTGAGGGCCCAGCGTCTTCACTGGCACATTGCAATCCACTCCCCTTGAGGGCCCAGCGTCTTCACTGGCACATTGCCCCATGTCTTGGCTCTAAAACTATTTGTAACAGCCTAAGCCTACCGCTAGTAGATATTGTCCACTTTGGCCCGTTATGTATCGTCGTCAACCTCACGATTTAAAACGCATCTGTTAGGGAGAGGTTTCCACACCCTTATAAGGAGTGCTTCATTCCCCTCTCCAACCAATGTGGGATCTCACAATCCACCCCCCTTGTGGGCCCAACGTCCTCGTTGGTACACTGCCCGATGTCTAGCTCTGATACCATTTATAACAGCCCAAGTCCACCGCTAGTATATATTGTCCGCTTTGGCCCATTACGTATAGCCGTCAGCCTCACGGTTTTAATACGCGTCTACTCGGGTCGTTACAAATGGTATCAGAGCCAAACATCGAGCAGTGTGCCAGCAAGGACGTTGAGCCCCTCTTGAGATCCCACATTGGTTGGAGAGGGGAACAAAATCTTCCTTATAAGGGTGTGGAAACCTCTCCCTAGTAGACGCGTATTAAAACCGTGAGGCTGACGGTGATCGTAACGAGCCAAAACAAACAATATCTGCTAGCGGTGAGCTTGGGTCGTTGCAAACTAGAATGCATCTATTATATCTTCAAGTTCGTTACGTGTTTCTGCATATACCACACATATAAACATACATACATGTGTGTGTGGGTTAGTGTTTTCACACAACTTTATAATGTGCTTTATGCATTTCTGTTCATCTAATTTTCAGAGATATAAAACCTGATAACCTTCTATTGGACAAAAGGGGTCATATGAAACTCTCTGATTTTGGTCTTTGCAAGCCTCTTGACTGCACAAATCTATCTTCTATAAATGAAAATGAAGTCCTTGACGACGAAAACTTGCCTGACACGGTGGACGTGGACGAGAGCTTTCCAGATAAGAAAAGCGGGAGGCGTTGGAAGAGCCCCCTCGAACAACTTCAGCACTGGCAGATTAACAGAAGGAAACTGGTATAACACAAGCTCTCTTCATGTTCTTGAACTGTGGAGTTCCATAGATATTCAGCACCTTTGCTATCATTTTACAGTTCTATATTGTTGTCTATTAATGTTAGGCGTTTTCCACGGTTGGCACTCCAGATTACATAGCTCCGGAAGTGTTGCTAAAGAAAGGATACGGTGTGGAATGTGACTGGTAAGTTAATCCAATTTAACTTGCAATATGGTTAGCCCATTGGAGAGAACGGCCAAAACCTAGCCGATATTGTCCTCTTTGGGCTTTTCCTTTCAGGTTTTTTCTCAAGGTTTTTAAAATGCGTCTGCTTAGGGAGAGGTTTCCACATCCTCATTGGCACACCACCTGGTGTCTGGCTCTGATATCATTTGTAACGGTCCAAGCCTACCGCTAGCAAATATTGTCCTCTTTAGGCTTTTCCTTTCGAGTTTTCCTGCATGGTTTTTAAAACGCGTCTGTTAGGGAGAGACTTTCACACCCTTATAAAGAATGTTTCGTTCCCCTCCCCAAGTAATGTGGGATCTCACAATCCACCTCCCTTTAGGGCTCAGCATCCTCGCTGGCACACCGCCTAGTGTTTGGCTCTAATACCATTTATAACGGTCCAAGCCCACCGCTAGCAAATATTGTCCTCTTTGGGCTTTTCCTTTCGGGTTTCCCCTTAAGGTTTTTAAACTGCGTATGCTAGGGAGAGGTTTCCACACCCTTATCAAGCATGCTTCGTTCCCCTCTCCAACCGATGTGGGATCTCACAATCCACCCCCCTTCAAGGCTCCATCCTCGCTGGCACACCGCTCAGTGTCTGGCTCTGATACCATTTGTAACGGTCTAAGCCCACGCCAGCAAATCTTGTCCTTTTTAGGCCTTCCCTTTTGTGTTTCCTCTCAAGGTTTTTAAAATGCGTCTGCTAGGGAGAAGTTTCCACACCCTTATAAAGAATGCATCGTTCCTCTCTCCAACCGAGGTGGGATATCACATTCTCACTTATAATAATCTTGTCATTCAATGAGGTTTTGTTTGCTTCATTGGTCTCCATATCTATACCTTACTATGTATCTTCCATTTTGCCTATGAACAAATTGTAATTGCTTCAATGTCTTCATGAGAACAAATTCTTACACAAATCATGGTTGCAGGTGGTCTCTTGGTGCAATAACGTACGAAATGCTTGTCGGTTATCCGCCATTTTATTCTGATGATCCAATAACAACATGCCGAAAGGTACAATCAACGGTTCGAGCTTTCATTTTCGGTTCTATTCGTTTAGTACAAATATTAGAAATCAAATAGCACATGAAATGAACAAGCAGCCTCATATTTGAATCAGATAATTTGCATTGAATGCTGTCACAAAGAAGTCATTATCAAGGGAACTTTATGAGTATTCCTTTGTTAACATTCTTTTTTAAGGAGTATAGTTGTAACATCTCAGGTCCACCGCTAGTAGATATTGTCCGTTTTGATCTGTTACGTATTACTGTCAGCTTCACGGTTTTAAAACACAAATGCTAAGGAGAGGTTTCCGCACCCTTATAAGGAATGCTTCGTTCTTCTCTTCAACTGATGTGGGATCTCACAATCCACTCCCATTGGGGACCTAGCGTCCTCGCTGGCACACCGCCTGGTGTCTTACTCTGATACCATTTGTAACAGCCCAAGCCCACCACTAGTAGATATTGTCTTCTCTGAGCTTTCCCTTAAAGGGCTTCCCTTCAAGGTTTTAAAACGCGTCTACTAGGAAGAAGTTTCCACACCCTTATAAGAAATGTTTCATTCCTCTCTCCAACTGATGTGGGGTCTCAAAATCCACCCCCATTGAGGACCTAGCGTCCTCGTTAGCACACCGCCCGGTGTCTGGCTTGATGTCATTTGTAACAGCCCAAACCCACCCCTAATAGATATTGTCTTCTCTGGACTTTCCCTTAAAAAGACTTCCCCTCAAGGTTTTAAAACGCAATATAGGGAGAAGTTTCCACACCTGTACAAGGAATGTTTCGTTCTTCTCTCCAACTGATGTGAGAAATCACAATCCACCCCCTTGGGGGCCAGCGTTCTCACTAGCACGCCGCCTGGTGCCTAGCTTTGATATCATTTGCAACAGCCCAAACCCACCGCTAATAGATATTGCCCGCTTTAGCCCGTTACGTACTGCCGTTAGCCTCACAGTTTTAAAACCCGTATGTTAGGTAGAGGTTTCCACACCCTTATAAGGAATGCTTTGTTCCCCTCTTTAACTGACGCGGGGTCTCACAATAGTTTATAGCCATTATGCTAAGTGGTCTATTCTTTACACGTCCTTTTCCTTCTTCGTGGTTCAAATCACATTAACGCTTGCTGCCGAATTCCATAACACCAGATTGTGCATTGGAAAAATCACTTAAAATTCCCTGATGAGTCAAGATTATCACCTGAAGCAAAAGACATGATCAGTAGGCTGCTCTGCAATGCTGAGCATAGGCTTGGTACTGGAGGCGCAGAACAAATCAAGGCCAGTTTATAGTACTTTTCCTCAAACAAGATATATGCTGATGCTCTATTCTTAATGTTTTATGTATTGACAAACAAACCATTTAGGCTCATCCTTGGTTTAAACATACCGAGTGGGACAAACTCTATGACATCGATGCAGCGTTTAAGCCCGAGGTCAACGACGAACTCGATACGCAGAATTTTATGCAGTTTGATGAGGTGAGGTCAAGATAATCTTCTATTTCTTTAAGCCTCTCGACGCGAATCCATTATCGTTTCATGGTGACTGACTTTTAACTGTATGAATATTCCTCACCAAGTTTTCTGGATCCTGACAAGGGTGCTGCTGTGTCGTAGGTCGATCCACCGCCAACGAGAACCGGATCTGGACCAATAAGGAAGGTAGATAGTTCATTTTCAATTGCTGTGGTTTATGTTAGGTGTTTTGGTAAAATCATAAAAACTATTTGGTATCTTATTGTCTCCACTGACTTGTTATTAGATGTTGTTGACTCCCAAAGATCTCAGTTTTGTTGGTTATACATACAAAAATTTTGAAGCTGTCAAAGGACTACACCATTCATTTGGTAAGAGTTTTATATCTTTCTCGATTTTCTCCCCCATCCCCGTAGGTAACACGTGTAGTGTGAGATTCTACATCGGTTGGAGAGGGGAATGAAACATTCCTTATAAGGGTGTGGAAAACCTCTCCCTAATAGACGCGTTTTAAAACCTCGAGAGGAAGCTCCTTAAGGGAAAACCCAAAGAGGACAATATCTGCTGGTGGTGGGCTTGTGCTTGGGCTGTTGTAAATGGTATCAGAGCTAGACATCGGGTGGTATGCCAGTGAAGATGCTGGGCCCCAAGGAGGGTGGATTGTGAGATCCCACGTCGGTTGGAGAGGGAAACGAAGCATTCCTTATAAGAGTGTGGAAACTTCTCTCTAATTGACGCGTTTTAAAACCTTGAGAGGAAAGCCCTTTAAGGAAAAATCCAATGAGGACAATATCTACTAGTGGTGGGCTTGAGCTGTTACAAATAGTATCAGAGCCAAACACTGGGCAGTATGCCAGCGAGGACGCTGGGCCTCCAATGAGGGTGGATTGTGAGATCCCACGTCGGTTGGAGAGGGAAATGAAGCATTCTTTATAAGGTGTGAAAACTTCTCCCTCGTAGACGCGTTTTAAAATCTTGAGGGGAAAGCCTTTTAAGGGAAAGTCCAAAGAGGGCAATATCTACTAGTGGTGGGCTTGAGCTATTACAAATGGTATCAGAGCCAGACACTGGGCAGTATGCCAGAGAAGACGCTGGGCCCCAATGGGGGTGGATTGTGAGATCCCACATCGGTTGGAGAGGGGAACAAAGCATTCTTTATAAGGGTGTGGAAACTTCTCCCTATTAGACGCACTTTAAAACCTTGAGGGGAAGCCCTTTAAAGAAAAATCGAAAAATGACAATATTTACTAGTAGTGGACTTGGACTGTTACATGTAACAAGAACATATGCCGTACAATCATTTATGTTTCAAGAGTGCTAGAGTTTAAATGTTTTGATGCTCACCAAAAATGAAACTTGCATACTTGGAAAGAATTGGAGTTTCTGTAGAATAGTGACAGACTCATATATGAAAATATAAGTAAGCACATGCTTATCTGTTTAATTTGATGTTTCCTATGATGATGGTTTGTGTTGAACAAAACATGCCATGACCTTTCTGACATTCTTGTCTGTCCAATTCCTCACATCTCAGATTTGAAATCGAGCATCACCCCGACTCGGACTTCGTCAGTTGACTCGACTAAAAGTAAGAGATTCAAGGGAACTATACTTATCGGTTTCGAGTTTTATAACGAGCTTCTTACCAACACGGACATCTTGTACAGGTGACTCGGCATTGATCAACTACTCAACAGAGGACAGGGAAGCCATGTTGGCACCATCAGGGGATGCTTTGTCACAGTAACAATGTCAAAGAGGCCTAGTGGTGGTGCCTGTGGGCAAAGGAATTTGGTGTATTGCTGCATTGCCAATCCATAAAGCTACGCTTCTATGTGGAAATGAGACACATACTTTTGTTGTCTCAAACATCATTTTCATTTGTCACAAGTTGTTCGCAAAATGAAGTGAGAAACTTGAATGTGTAATAATTTTGTTCCTTCTTGAGCGTTAGAGAAAAGACGATACGAAGAGATTCTGTGACAACCCAAGCTCACTGCTAGTAGATATTGTCCGTTTTAATCCGTTACGTATCGTCGTCAGCCTCACGGTTTTAAAATGCGACTGTTAGGGAGAGGTTTCCACACCCTTATAAAAAATGTTTCGTTCCCCTCTCCAATTGATATGAGATTTCACAATCCACTCTCCTTGGGCGGCACACTGCCCGGTGTTTGGCTCTGTCATCATTTGTAATAGCACAAGCCCATCACTAATAGATATTGTTCGTTTTGGCCTATTACATATTACTGTTAGTCTCACGATTTTAAAATGCGTATGTTAGGGAGAGGTTTCCACACCCTTATAAGGAATGTTTCGTTCCCTTTTTCAATCGATGTGAGATCTCACAATCCACTCTTTGGGGGCCCAACGCCCTTGCTAGTACATTACACGGTGTCTGGCTCTAATATCATTTATAATAGTCTAAGCCTACTGTTAATATATATTGTCCGCATTGGCCCATTACATAACATCGTTAGCCTCACTGTTTTAAAATGCGTTTGTCAGGGAGATGTTTCTTCAACGGATATGAAATCTCACTAATTAACGATATATCAGTAGAATAATGACGTAATAGTCATATTCATTATATTTTGACTCGAACATAGCTCAATCAATAAGGCATTGATGTCTCTCATCTATACTATGAGTTCACAATTTTTTCCTCTTGCACGTATATAACGTAAATATAACTCAAATGTTAAAAGGACCAATTAGACGAGAGATAAAATGTACGTGAATCAATTAATTATATTTTAAAATTATAATATATTAACGGGAGTGATTAGTTATAATTATTATAAATCAACTTTTTACTATTCATTATAGGCGAATTAATTGAAAACTTTATTAAATAAGTAATTCATTCATNTTTTTTTTTTTTTTTTTTTTTTTTTTTTTTTTTTTTTTTTTTTTTTTTTTTTTTTTTTTTGTAAACATGAATTAAATATATATTTAAATAAATCATTATTAATTTATTCTAATTAATTATATTATTTTTTTTTTGGTAAACTAAGATGTAGTTATTCAATTATAAGTAGTTAGTCAGTTATTTATTTATTTATTATTTTTTTTTTGTAGAAACTAAGATTGATAAATCGAACTCAGGTAGGTAAGTGTCACACATTAGATTCTTTGTCTCGTAAATTGTGTAAAATCTCGTACTCTATGACCACACGTATATTCATAGATATATTTGATACAACCGTACAGATTATAACTTAATTATTAGATTCTATTTAAAGCATAAATTAATCCTAAATTTTAAAAATATAATTAAAACTATCCAAATATATAAATGAAAATGTGCCTAAAGTGAACTATATAAAGTAACTAATTAATGTAACAAGTTCGGTTTGATATGAATTAAAAAAAAAAAAGACGAATATAAATATAATTTATATTTATAATTAAATTTTGTTACAGAATCATTAAGATTTATTATAAATAAATTCGAACCACAGTTAATTATCTAAAATTAAATAATATAATAAAATTGATAAAAAAAATACATTATTTAAATTAAATTCTGATAACCAATTATTTGATTATTAGGTATTTTTCTTCTGATCGTAAACAAAACCTTGAACCAAACCAGTGTAAAACAAAATCAATTTTCATCCGGTTGAAAGTCGAGGTGCCGGTTCGCAATCGCAAACGATAACCGGAACCAAGCCAGGAAGCGGGTTCGACCGGGTCCAACCACTATCTTCCCAAAATACTCCGATTCCCAACACCAGTTTTGATTTATAGGCCAGATAGTAACATGGGCATAATCGTAATTTAGCCCTGACAATTTTCATTGACGATCAAAGCAATGAGCTTCCTCCTCCATGGCTTCGCATGGAACAACCTTCAATCTGGAGCTTCAACTCGTACATGAAAAAAAAATTGTTATTTTTTATCATTATTTTTTTTCTTTACTACTATCCGATTCTGTAGGAATTTTCCAAACCTCGGATGTCCTGGATCGTAGTAGCTCGAGTTGAGCACGAATAACGACGATTTGTTTCGGATTGAAAGTTGAGGTAGATTCATTTTATTTTTTAGTTTAATTATGAGTTTTAATCGAATTGAATTATTGCATTTTTGCTGTTGTTTCTTAGTATTTCTGGTTGTTTGGAGTTGGATTGGAGGTGTTTTACGTATCTCGAGAATTTAGCTTCTAGGGTTCCTTCTTTCAAATGTGCGGTTTTCTGTTTAGATTTTGGTTGGGTAGTTATTGATGGAAGTTTAATTAACATAAGGTCAACGAAGTAGAATGGGAACATTCTATAATTATTTTTGGAGCTTCGAGCTGGAAATACTTTTATAGCAGAATTTAGATGGGCATGTCAGTTGGTTATTGGAGTCAAGTTTATGAATGGAAAGGTCATGGAAAAGATATCAAAGCTGCAGATACGGAGTGGAGTACTGTATGATGAAACTTGGTTCTTTCCAGAAATGAAATGTAGGAATCTCCTTAAGTTAAACATATTTTACACTTGAAATTTGTTGTTTACTTGGTTTCCTTGGATATGGATTTTTGTCCATTTTTATTACTATTTGTGAATTTTGGATCTTGAACTCTCCAAGTGATTGGAACGTTTATGAACTATATTACGGTGGTATTAATCATTAGGCCAGCCATATGTGAGTTGAAATGCATTAGTTGATCCAGCTGCGTGCTATTTTTCATAAACTATTATACTAACTTTAAGAGTCAATCTTCTCTGGTTTCTTTCTGTCCGTTTGTCGGTTTAACCATACAATTCTGGTGGAATGAAACTGCAACTATGTCTATACTGTTCGTTTTAGGATTTTTAAAGAGGAGTGTCTATGACCAACTGAAGTAAGCTGAAATGGTTAAGGTGTTAGAATCTCGATAAGAATGTTAAGAGGTTTGAACCTCACTCCTACGAGGTTATTTGTGTTCATTGGAGGGTAGAGGTATATGCACATGGTCAATTGCCATAGCTTGAGCACATTGAATTTCTGCATCTTTATCCTTAGAAAAGTTGAGTTTCTTACATATTTTTTCATCTTATGCATAATTAAGACCCTCATAGATGTAATACCTGACTGGAACTTGTGTGCCTGTGTACATGAGCGAAATGTAGGTGGGATTATGACTCTAAAGAGCTCCAGCGTGAGATAAAAATGCTGTGTCTTACATGGTTTGCAATTTGATCATGCTTGGGTCCTTCTTGTATTTGGTTTTATTTAACAGATAGTTTCCCTTTTGGAAAAAAAAAAAAAAAGGGATTCTCACTTCAATGCGAGTATCCTCACTTTAAGGAGGAGGATGAGGAGGTGGTTTGGTTAAGTATGAATAGTTGACTATTATGTTGGAAGATTTAGAGCATAAACATAGGATTGGAGAGAGATTGTCAAGAACCAATAGCTAGTAGACAATGTAATGTAGTAAGTTATACCTATGGAAGTGAAGGAGAATGTATTGAACTCCACAGATGCAAGGTTATGAAAGTATCTACAGGTACCTTGGTTCATATAATGTTGGAATACAAGATTGTCTTGGACCAGGAAAATATTTCTGACACTTGGGCACAGGTTATCTACTTAGTGGATCAATTATACAATCATCGCCTTTTCACCCGTCTCCTTTTGCATGTAAATATCTTTTCAGTGAAATTTCCTTTTGATGAAAGTATTATACACCATTTAATTAGAAAAGTGGTCTTATGTTTTGTTGAGATAGTTTTATCTTATTATTCTATACTAGTTGGAACTCTTGGTCTTAAGAGGACACAAGGAATTGAGTGGTAGGGACTAGGGAGTAAACAGAAGAGACAATCTTTAGTTTCTGACCCAAAGTTTGTGTTCCCTAAAGTGGAATATTCACTCAATAGGATTCCAGAGACGTGTTTCTTAGTTAAACAGCTTTTCCTGTATTTATATACTGAAGTGCTACTTTTTTTTGCCTCTGAATATTAGGGTGTGAAATTCTTCCCTGTTTGGACTCCTATTAATTTTACTTTTAACAATCTTGGATAGGTAAACAATCTTATTGTTTCAAAGTAAGAGTCCAAATCTCCTTCCTGTGTGTTACTTTGCTTGCTATGGCATGGATGATGCATGGACTCTAACCTGATGGTGATGTCTAGCAAGTTTGAATTCACTTCAGGGAGCCCGGATAGACCGTTACAATCTAGTGGGCAACGTGGAGCCCACATGGCCGTTCCACTAGACAGATCTGGTAGCTTTCGTGAGAGTTTGGAGAATCCAAATTTATCTACTCTTCCAAATATGTCGAGAAGTGCTTCTGCTGTATCACAAGGGGACGTTTTAAATTTCTTGCAATGCTTGCATTTTGGTCGAAAGTTGGTTGCCACAGATGAAAAGTCTAATCGTCAAGGGGACTTCAGCAGACAGTTACAACTTGCTCTTAGTATGTCACCTGATGATTCTCCATCTAGTTCTTCAAAAGGTAAATTGCCATCATCTGTGATGCGAGAAGAAATCAAGCGGATGAAGGGTAGTCTACGGGAGTGCTCTGTCAAAGCCAGGTAGTTCTCTTCATAAACTTGTATTTTGAATCTGAATTTGTCCAAGTTATTTGTCAGATCCTTTGATTTTTTTTTAATTATTTTCTTCGGAACAGGGAACACTTAAAAATTTTCAATGAAGCCTTATCTGTATTTAACAAGTTTTTCCCAAGTGTACCATCAAAAAAGAGGTCCCGGTTAGAAGGTTATAACAATGAGCGGTCCAATTTCATTGTATCCGGTGAGCGGTCAGCTAGGGGGCAAGTAGGTAAGTTTGGAAATCAGAGTAACACTGGTGTTTTTGAACATGAGATGCAGAAATCTGAAGAACGAATTAAAAACGCTATGCCCAATAAACGCACAAGAACTTCTTTGGTGGATTCAAGGGGGGTTTGTACCTTATACCTCTTACATATTTATGTGCAATTATTGCTTTTTATTCTATATTTTGAACCTGTTTCATTTTGTATATGTATGTTTTATATGGTTAACTCATTACGATAGTTTCTTTGTAGTTGTCCAAATTGTCTTTCCTTTTTTATGTTTGACAAAACTTTGATACCCATATATGTCTTGCTTAAATCTTATGTCATACTTAAATTTCTCATTTTTACTAGTAGATTTTCACAATGTTATTATTCTGTTGCCACAATGTTATTAAGCTGTTGCAGTTTTCCTTGAATTTATGCTGAGATTTATATGAAATTCAGCTCCTCTTCTGTTCCTTGACATTTTTCATGGATTTCAAATTCTATAGATGGATGTTCGTGGTAATGCTCCTGTGAGACCATCTGGAGCTGCTGATAGGGAAAGAGATGCACTAAGACTTGCAAATAGTTGTGGTGTTCCAGGTGAAGACAGGAGTTTATCAATTGGCGTTGATGGTTGGGAGAAGTCAAAAATGAAGAAAAGGCGATCTGGAATAAAGTCAGATGTCTCTTCAAGCAGTCAGTCAACCAAGCCAGTTGATAGTTATGATGAAGTTAAGCAGCAATTGCAGCAAAGACCGGTTTCTGATGCTCGATCACGAATGAATAAAGATAGCCATGGGTTTAGGTATGACTTATTGATTATAGTAAACATCCTCCTATGTCCACCATTTGACCATATGGCTTAATGACATGTATTTGTGTATCAACTTGACGACTAAATTTTTTGTAATGATTGAATTAGTTATGGTCCATGCTACATTTAGTCATATACTCAGATAAATATCTGTGATATTTCTGATGAAAATGATGCTGGAATATGCATGCAAATCCTTATCACTTATATTTTACTTCATTCTATGGTTTTATGCTTGAAGCTTGCATAGTCTAGAATTGCCCCTTGGAGAGTGATAATTATAATGTGGTTTTATAGGCCAGGGGTGGCTAATGGAGCTTCTGGTGTTGGAAAATCTGAAGGTGTTGCTCAACAGAATGGCTTGGGTATTCGTTCATCCATGTCCAGGACTGATTTGGACGGCAATTCCCTTGTCAGTGACAGGAGAGAGAATTCTATTGTTTCGGACAAAGAAAGAGTGAACCTCCGGGGTGTTAATAAGTATAACTCTTCCTTACTACAATAAAATATTTTCATTTTTTAAATGATCAAAGCCGCCTACTGCATAGTCTTTTGAATCTTTTTGCTGCATTTCCCCCCCTTCACATGTACTTTCCTTCCGTTTAATTTTTGGATCTTAGTTGGTTTAAACTCTTCTCCAAGCATTATTACAAATTTGAGATTTGAAATGTCCTTCACATCTGTTCCCTCTGTTTTGACCATATGCTTATGAGTTTTTCATCTTTCAATTGGTTAGGTCAAATGTTCGCGACGATATTGTTTTAACCAGCCCTACATCAAATGCTAAAGTGAATCCATCTGTTCGTGCTCCACGGTCCAGTTCAGGCATTGCTCCAAAATTTTCCCCGGTTGTTCATAGAGCAGTTCCTTCTAATGATTGGGATATGTCAAATTGCACAAATAAGCCTACTGCTGCTGTTGGTGTGAACAATCGTAAACGCATGACATCAATGCGGTCCTCATCCCCTCCAGTTTCCCAATGGGCAGGCCAGAGGCCACAGAAGATCTCCCGCATTGCAAGGAGGACCAATCTGGTTCCTATTGCTTCAAGCAATGATGATACTCCTTTGGATAACACATCTGATGTTGGGGGCAATGATACTGGCTCGGGATTTGGTAGACGCATGTCTGGTAGTTCTCCCCAGCAAGTGAAAATAAAAGGTGAACCATTATCCTCAGCTGCCCTATCTGAAAGTGAGGAATCTGGGGCTGCTGAGATCAAATCTAGAGAGAATACCCGAAAATCGGACAATTTAGATGATAAATCTGAACACGGTGTTCAGAAGGTACCTACTTTAGTTCTGCCGAATAGGAAGAATAAATTGATTGATGAAGACATTGGAGATGGGATTCGGAGACAAGGGAGGACTGGTCGTGCTTTCACTTCCACTAGGTCTCTCGTGCCAATGACAATTGAGAAGATTGATACTGTCGGAACTGCAAAACAGCTTAGAAGTACCAGACATGGATTTGATAAAGTTGAAAGGTTAGACAAATTTTCACATATAAAGTTTCTAGCTTATCTATGAAATGTCATTGCGGTATTTCATTTAGTTCCAAAATTCTCATTATTTTTCAAATTCCATTCAGCAAGGCAGGTCGTCCACCTACTAGGAAATTTACTGACCGCAAGGCATATAAACGTCATAAGCATTCAGCAATGAATTTGGGGACAGATTTTCTTGGTAAATTGTACTTCAGCTTTATACTTCAGCTTCTTTGTTAGCGTGAGAATTCCTCCCTCATATCACCCTTTGTCTAATCATGTTTGGTTGACTTTAGTTGGATCAGATCACGGGCGTGAGGAGCTAATGGCTGCTGCTAATGCTGTTATAAATCCTGGTTTGTTCTTAGGTTTCATGCATACATGTTTCTCTACGGATGTGAAATGCTATTATCTCTCTCATGCTGCATATGTTAATCACACTGCTACAACAGGTCACACTTTTTTCAGCCCATTTTGGAGACAGATGGAGCCATTCTTTCGTTTTATATCTGAAGCAGATATTACACACTTAAGAAAACAAGTATGGCCTATTTTTTTTCTATCTACCATTAGTTTTCTTCTTTCGTTCTACCTCTTTATTTTAATCCCGCAGGTATGGCCAGATGGTTATTTTCTCCTTGTAGTGCTACGAATATGTATATGTTATATTTCAGCATCTTGAATTAAGTAAAGTATAGTGGGAGAGACGTGCTCACAGTTTGGCTTTATTCGAGGTTATTGAGCGGAGACTAATAAGGAGAACTTTCTTATTAGTGGATTGCATAAGCTTCCTAAAATATGAAACTTTCTTTTGAAATTTTCTCTGTTTCTAGTCATCCAGCAGTAGTGTTCTGTTTCATCTGCGCTCCTTTTGACTTTCTTGCCCTTCATCCTTGGTTTATTTGAACAAATCATCTCTTGGACTGCCATCTGAATTAGTTATGGTATAAAGCTGGTGTACTTTTATGTCAAAACTTCCTAATTTTTCTACGTTCCTACTTGGTTTCTCTTTCAGGGAGATCTTGAAGTTACTGCATCAGGGCCAAAAGTTGTTTCAGACAAGGACACTTCCAATATCAGTTTCGATGATTTTGAGCACCTTGAAAATGAAGCAAGAGGAGAAGTTCCTTTAGGACATTTAATTCATGAGTCTAAAGATCATACCGTGGTTCCTTTATACCAGAGACTCTTAGCCTCGTTAATTCCAGAGGAGGTTGCTGACAACAAAAGTGAGGACACCAAGTATGATAATTACGGAATGTCTGACTTAGATGAAGATTTTAAACCAAACAAATTGAGTCACGAAATTTTACCTAGTTCTCAGCTTTCTGTGCATTCTGCTAATGATGATTATAACATGAGAGGAGGATCAGGTTCAGATCAACATATGCCTGAAACAGATAGACAGAGCATCCCAAACTCTGTGATGATGTTAAATTTCTCAAATTCCCTGAACGGCTTGGTCTCCAATCAAACCTTGATGCCTGGAATGGTCTGTTCAGAGTTTCAGTATGATGACATGCCGTTGAATGAGAAACTTCTCTTGGAGATTCAAAGTATTGGAGTTTTCCCAGATTCAGTGGTATGTTTACATTCAACTGATTAATTCTTCAATAGAGGAAAGAGAGTACGACATTTCTCTGATGGCTACTTATGTATCTTGCTCGATACCTGAAGTGGTTTTATATGTGAATAAACAATAAACATTTAACTGCTTGCTGAAATTTTCTAGCTCAAGTGTTAAAATTGAACTTGCGAGTTCTTTTTTAAATATTAAAATCATGTGTCATCGTATAAACAACTCACTGTTTCTATTTTTAACTTGTATGTATCATAAGTAGTGACTATTCCCATAGATCCCTGCAATCCTTTAATTCTAAAGTGAAATTATGAAAACATGGTTTTCTTATTTAATAAAAGTTATGGAACTGCTAAATGTCTAAGAAGTGCTAATGCACATAAGTGGATGTGGCTCTTGGTATGGATATTGCGCTTTTTTTATTCCATTGTAAGCCATGCATTAAGTTTTGTCTCCTACACATACTTTCTGCTAATTCCATTCTTTCTGTTTTATTCTTTTGTAATTATAAATCAATTGAAATAATGCTCTTTGTTTTTTTCAGCCTGAAATGTTGCAGTTAGATGAGGAAGAGATCACTAACGACATCCGTCTGTTGGAAGAGAAGAAGAATGAGCTGGTACACCTTTAATAAGTTAAAACTAGCAAATTGTATCAATTCTTGCTATACTTATATCTATATACTTGTCATGGCTTGGTACCTGCTCATTGTGGTAAGACTCACTCGTACAATATATTATTTCCTAAGCAATTTTCTGGTTTTATTCATTGATGCAAATAGGTTTCAAGAAAGAACTCTTTGCTCGACAAACTGTTACAATCTGCCTTGGCCACAAAGCAGCTTCAAGAAAAGTATAGTTTCCTCTTTGGACTATTTAATGCATTATAGCATTTTAACATCCATAAATCTTCTCCATATTCAAGGTGTTAACATCTTTTAAATCTCTGCAGAGAGTTTGAAAGGCTTGCCATGGATAAACTTGTGGCAATGGCTTACGGGAAGTATATGGTAATCTCCCCCCTCAGCTTTATATGTTAGCTTCGTCCAACTTGTTAGCTTTTCCTATATGTTTCACTTTTGTTCCGTTGTCCTTAGCACATGAACTCCTAGTGACCGCTGCAATCCCTGTGTGATATGCATGAATCTTTTGAAGTTGGACAATAGTTTCAGATAACTGATGAAGACGTAATAGGAAATGGATAAAGGAAATTTTTGCTTCCGCATTCTGTTTTCTTTTCCCTCTAGAATGAGAACTATTAAATGGTTTAAATTTTTTTTTTTTGTAGCACAAGTATGGAATGAATGATTTATTTTTTGTTGGGAGATTCATTTTAGTAAAACAAAACTAGTGATACATTTTTCCTTTTTCTTTCTCGTCATCTTTTTAATTCTAGTTCCGTTTGTTGAGAATGAGTGATTCTTTTCATCTCCACTTATACTCAAGCCCATTATGGTCTGAAATGTTGTTGTATATTGCTACCCTCTTATGGAAATATAAGTTACAAAATTCTTGGTCAACAGGCTTGCAAAGTTTCTAATGCCTCCAGTGGAAAGAGTTCCAGTAACAAAATGGCAAAGCAAGCTGCCTTGGCATTTGTTAAAAGAACATTGAACCGATGTCATAAATTTGAGGATACAGGAAAGAGCTTCTTCAGTGAGCCTTCATTTCGAGAGATATATTCTTCCTGGTCTGTCAATCCCAATAGTGAAAGACAATCAGATCCTGTGGAGGGTGAATCGGAGAAATCATATGCCTCCATTCAATCTCTGGATGCCAGAGTCTCAGGTGTGTCTTAAGATGCCTTGTAGAAATTTGTGAAATTCTTCCAATAATCCTGCGATATCTTCAACATGAACCTCAATATTGCTATTGGTGTCATTCTGAACTTTTCCATTTGATATTTTCTCCATTATTTTCATGTATATCGTGTATGTAATTGATATACTTCTGCAGCTTTGGCAGGTTCACAGAATAGCCCTTCATACTTTAGTCAGAATGTGGATAACCACGATGTTACCTCCGGCAATGTGCGCCCACCTGCTAATCACCAAGCTGAGCGAACAACTGGAAGAGAAGAAATATGGTCAAACAGGGTGAAAAAGAGAGAACTGTTGCTTGATGATGTTGGTAATGCAGGTGGCCCGTCTGTCATTGGGAGTTGTATTTCAAGCAGTGCAAAAGGGAAGAGGAGTGAAAGGGATAGAGACGGTAAAGGGCATAACAGAGAGGTGTCATCTAGAAATGGAACTAAAATCGGTAGGCCAACACTATCCAATACTAAAGGGGAAAGGAAAACTAAGACAAAGCCTAAGCAGAAAACTGCCCAATTGTCAATTTCTGTTAATGGCCTTCTAGGCAAGATGCCAGAGCAACCAAAACCAGCATTGTCTCCTGTACTAAAATCAAGTACTTCAACTGGTGGTTCAAAAGAAAAGGATCAGTTTGGCTTGGATGGACTTGATGACCCCGAGTCCATGGATTTATCTAACTTTCAATTGCCAGGAATGGATGTATTAGGTGTTCCTGATGATCTTGATGGCCAGGGTCAGGATCTGGGTTCATGGTTAAATATTGATGATGATGGTTTACAAGATCAAGACTTCATGGGCCTTGAGATTCCAATGGATGACCTCTCAGATTTAAATATGATGGTTTGAAGTTGCTCTCCTTGTATAGTCTTCAAGTCTTGTTTATTAATACTTTACAAACTAAAGGGAAATCCTACGTTAAGGGTGACTGGTAGTTGCATAGTTATTGGCTACCAATCCAAATTAGGTTATTAGATTCTTTTTGAGGCTCCTCTTCAAGTTATTTCAAGTAAATGTTTCGGATGTTTGGAATTTTGCTCCTGTATTTAGTTGGTGACTTTGACTGTAAAGATAGCCTTGTTCAAGCTACAAGTTAGTATAGTCATAGTGATATCTAGGGTACACAGTATCCTTCATGTAGCTTTTTGATCAGAGAATGATACCTCTTGTACATAAGCTTATATTTGAAATAAATCAGCCTTTTATTCCACAAGGGTCTGTAAATTGTTTGTCAACTCTATTTCTTAATTTCTTATGGTACATAATTCTTTTAGTATAGTTAATCTGTCGAACTGCTGCAGCAGATGTTATACTAGATCAATACAGAGAGGAATTTGTCATCAAAATCTGCTTGGGAACGCAAGGTAAGTCTTCAATTTATAAATTACATACTCCTGATATTATTACTTGTGCTTTGATCATCATTAACGATCTTAAAGTACTCGGGTTTTGCAAGTGTATGATCATCGTTAACGATGTATTCAGAACTTCGGGAGCGAAGACATCATGGTGTGGAGGATTCTAGTATAAGATCGAGAAGGAGTAACAAATCGCAGGCTTCTAGAGAGCTTTCTTTGGTAAAAAAGTATCAATGAAATTTCATTTCCCAATTTATGTTGATAAAGATTTGCTTGTCAAATTCATGATGTTGTATTTACTATCCATATGAAGTTTATGCTTCCAAGAGGACCATGAAGAAGCCAGTTAATTAATCTTGATACATGATATCTCTGTACTTCCTTTACTTTTTTATTTTCAAATTTGTATTCAGAGAGTTTCTAAGTTGTAATACATTACTTGAGTTTTCTGAAGAACCTTGTTTGTACTAGGAATAGAGTTTTAGTTGCATCTGTATATGGGATATTGATACTATAGCCTTCTTGATAGATCTGCTGGCGTGTCTTGTGCAGGTCTTCAATCCATTCACTTAGGGAAGTGGGTTACAGTTTCCGTAACTTTGATGTTACCAAAGAGTGCATTTGCCTGGTCGCTACAAAAACTTGAGGTAATGAAAGTTTCAGTTTCTCATTTTTCATCCAGCCCCTTCAAGATTGAAGCTAGGATACTGATTGGATGTATCATATTCATACTGATAAAATTGTAGAGCAAAAGAAAAATGATGCAAAAGGGATAGTGATAGTGTAAAGACCCGAGCCCACTACTAGCAGATATTGTTCTCTTCGGGCTTTCCCTCAAGGTTTTTAAAACGTGTGTATTATGGAGAGAGTCTAGTCCTACTCTGACTAGTGCCTCGGTTCTGATACTATTTGTAACCGCCCAAGCCCACCACTAGAAGATATTATCCTCTTTGGGCTTTCCCTTTTGGGCTTTCCCTCAAGGTTTTTAAAATGCGTGTTAGATAGAGGTTTCCATGCCCTTATAAAGAATGCTCCGTTCTCCTCCCCAACCGACGGGAGATCTCCCAGATAGGCTCTTTTTATTGTTATTATTATTATTGATATGCTTATTTCTCTTGCTGCAGGTCTCCAATTTATCCCCTTTAGAATATTGAGGTAATTCCAAACGGAATACATTTTCCTAGTCAATACAATAGGTTGTGATAAATAAAATTGAAAAAGTAGGATGTTAGTTTATCATGGTCATCCAGCCCCTTTAAGAAATAACAGTTTACGCTCTTTATGTATAGGAAATAGAAACCATTTATTGTTAACAGTTTAAGCTCTGTCAATACTGATCATTGTTATCTTTTAGAGGAAATATAGGCACACTGAAAGTTTCAGTTTGACTACATGCAGGAAATAAGATCTGAAAATACTATTTGGCCATCAAATTCTAGGCTAGGAAGATGTTCGGACTCGAAACCGATGGTGTTATACATGATCCACGCCCGTTCAACCTCCCAGGAAGGCTCGATGTTGGTTCCTCTGATATGTAGTAGTAACCTAGGGAGTATTTTCTTAGATTGTTCTTGGCTCTGTACTTCTTTCTATCAATCAACCCCCATCTCACTAAGGCCAGTTTCTTACCATGACGGCCATTTGTATACTACGGATATTCAAGGGACATACGCATCCCTTACCATAACATTCCTTGCCATAAATGCATTATTTTTTCCTTGAATGATCACTTAGATCGAAATTTAATGTCAGATTACAGCGACAAATTGAAAATTAATATCAGATTGCGACGTGTCTCGGATGTGGATGATCTGAATTCGATCTGAATTCGAAGGAGGAAGATAGGCTAGCAACAAACAAATGGTGTCTCTCCATAATGAAGCTGAGACGTTGTGGATTCCTGCACTTAGCCATTGTGAGAAACTCCCTAGCCATGGTGAGAAACTCCCATAGGGAGGAGACAATGAGACAATGTTAGCCTCGAAGAGTTTAGGGTTTAGAGTTTAGCTAGACAAACTTGAATGATACCCTAACAAACCAAAGATGTAGCCAAGCGGCGCATCCAAGCCATGCTAGACGAACTCGAATGATACAAGAGTTGGGTGGCCTCAGCAGGCAAGCTTTGATCATTCTTTTTCCATTTTGGAAACTTATGGATGATTAGATTATGGCCATCCTCATAATCTTTAGAATCTTCATGCACAAATTTAACTTGACAATATAAAACAGAAACATGAGGACTAAAAATCATTCACACTGCCTCTGCTGTCATAACAAGTATTTATTTTCTTTTATGCTTCAAATTTTACATGGGGAGTGGTAGAATTGGATTACAAAATGTTACAACAAGGGGCCACGATTTGAAATCTCTCGACACGACATAATATCACGGTATCATTCTGAACCATCCACAAGAAGGATCAGAACCATCTAAATTGTGACCAGCAAAGGAGCAACTATCATCCCGTTTAGATTGAAACACCTCTTTCATTAAGAAGCAAACTGAAGTAAAACAAACAGCATTCATGAGAAAGTGAGATGGGGGCGGATTCCTTGTTCATCCTTGCAAGCCTTGAAATCAGCAAACAATTGAGATTCCCGTGTATGAGCCAGAATGATCAACTATAAAAAAGAAAATGATGCATTATCATCTCAAACACCAGTAAATGACTAAGCTTGGTTAAGATAGACAGAGACAGAGACAGAGGAGCATGTCTGGGTTATCCTGGACAATATCACACTTCTAACTTTCATTACTTCTAGAGATCTCAATTGGCCATGAATAAGGCGTCATCGCCCATGCAAGATATTGTAATCTAAAGTAAAATGATAAACCAATCACCAAACCAGATAGATTTCAATTTCTAGTGACTACTTTTTTAGATCTGATTTTAGAAATTAACATATCGCATAAGTTAAACAGGTTTCATGTAGGCTCTTAAGCTTCTTGTGCTGCGTGTTCTTATATTTCCTATAGGTCACGGGTTCGATCTTGCTATATACACGGATACTTTCCCTTAAGTCTTGTCTAGAAGAAAGCAGGTATCCTTGATTTACTCATATTAGATATGCACGCAGTCATACACAACTATGCTGGGGAACCAGAGACGGATGTTCTAGATGCCCAACATTGCGAACTAGCAAAGCTAAACAGTTGCTTTAAAAAAAAATCATATCTGGGCTGAAGGGAAAACATGGCTTACATTACATGTTTTAGCATGCAAACATGAAGTCTGAAATTTCCACTCCATCGCACCAAATGATAGATTTCGTTGCTAAGTCGAGATTGCGTCACGTGATTCTCAACAGTATATAGAAAGATATCAAAAGTTTTTAAAGGGAACGTAGTTCCATAACATACCAGATAAAATTTAGAAAGTTGCAAGTGGAGACCCTGCATCATTGAAGTAAGATGACAGGTCAATATCTGTATCTTCATACATCTTGATGAAAGGATGTTCCTGAAAATCACACAAGAGGTGAACAAAAATTTCAGATTTATTTTCTCTATTGTGCTGACATCTTGCTTATCAACATGTGGGAGGAAGAACTATATACCAAAAGTTCACGTGCTGACAGTCTATCCCTTGGGTCCTTTTGCACACTATTACATAAAAATAACCAGTTTCTGAGTTAGCATATGTAATGTGAAACACTTGAAATAAGCTAGAGTAAAAGAAAATACCTACTTACAGATACAAATTCCTAATTGAAGTTCATATAATGATCGACAAATTCTCAGCACAAAGGATCCGAGGAAAAGTTGGATTCTTACCATGCAGAAATGAATGAACAGAAGTTAGGAGTAAATTGGTCAGCCGGAGCAGAAGGAGGTTCGCCCTCAACAATGGCTTCCATAAGCTCATAAAAATTAACCCATCCTCCCTCTTGCTCTGGTGGGGAATAAGGAAATTTTCCGGTTGCACACTCGAGAAATATCAGGCCCAAGCTCCAAATGTCACTTTTATTATCATATTTTTCTCCAATAATTCTCTCTGGCTATAAATAACAATGCAAATGCATAGAGACAGACACCAGTCAGTTTTACACATGTTTAGAAGGAAAAACGTATAGCTCTTTCCAGAAAAAAAAAATGAAGGGAAGACAGACAGCCAAAGAATTGTATTTATGTGAATATATTGAGAAATGATACTCACAGACATATAGTTATACGTGCCAACAAAAGTATTAGCCTCTCCATATGTGCTTGCCATAATCGCACTGACACCAAAGTCAGTAATCTTGACTTCCCCTCTATGATTTATTAATAAATTAGAAGGCTTTAAGTCCCGATGAATGATGTGTCGTTCATGGTGAAGGTATGACAACCCCTTCAGCACCTATATTGGAAGGAGAAAAGGAGTTAAAAAGGAAGTCTACAATTATTTCCTAAATTTAAAAAGAACAAATTCTCTATATCCAAGCAGGTCTACCTACCTGCTTACAAAGGGCAGCAAGATATGGTTCTTGAACTTGTTTAACCTTTTTCAAAAAATCTGCCAAAGAACCTCCATCCATGTACTCTAGGATGATATATATAGAGCCATTATCATAGAAAGATTGGTAACAGACAACAATATAAGGGCACTGCGCTGATTGATTGATTTTCAATTCTTGTGCAATCTGCTTGCGGTGAGACTCCTCAATTTTCATCTGAATTACCTGAAAGTGTATTCATTTGATATATGATATGTTATGATTTTATCTTTTTGCTAATTAACGCGGATAGTTATTACTTTCTTTGTTGATTCTAAAATTTCTAATGGGAAGATTACAAGCAGGAATGTGAAACAGCTTGTCTTAAACGCTCACTGACAGCCTTAGTACAACAAAAAGCTATCCATTAATGTTCATATGGTAGAGTAGATTTAACTAGTTATGGTTCAAACTGCGAAAGAAAAACATATCTTCTTTTATTAACCAGCTTTTCGCTCACAAGCAAATAAGCTCAGAAATTCCATCAACTAAAATCCTCTCATTCCAATAAAGAAATCAACTAATGACATAGTCGTCAAGAAATTAAGGACCTTACAGAAAATAGCATCAAAATACTTGGAATTTAAAAAAAAAAAAGAAAAAAAAAACTTAAATTCTCATGAAATATCCAAACACTGTCAACTTTTTTAAAAGAGTCCAGCTAGATTAGAAAGGACGATTTCAAAGCAAATAACTATTGAATATGTTAGTTTCAGAAAACTGCAAAGACAGATGAAGGGGGGCTAGTCGTTCAGAGATTATAGACCTTCGATATAATGACGATTAAGATGTTCAAGCCACTATTTGAAGCATCAACTATAAAGTATATAAAGCACAGAAGTCAAAGGCAGACAATTTCTAGGAAGAAGATAACGTTTAAGCCGTGCAGTACCTTCAATGCAAAAAACTGAGCAGTCCATTTGTGCTGAACTAATTGCACGGTTCCACCATTTCCTTTTCCAATGACTTTAATTATGTCTATGTCTGCTAAACTCAGCTGATCATCTGTAGGCTTAATCGGAGGTGGCTGAACACATGGGTAGACAGAAAACAAGTTAGTATCCTAATATATACACACATAGTTCTCAAGGCAACATAGTCAACCACTTTTTCCCCTTTGATCCCTGTGTGTCTAAAAACAAACAAGTTTAGCATAGGAATCCGACATGTTATATACTTCAATTGATTGTATTCGATAATCATCTAGTTTTGTTTTCTAAAGATAAGCTTATAAATACTACTTCATTACGAGTTGTTTTGTTTTTTTTTTTTAAATCCGAACCAAGTTTTGAAAACCGAAAAAAAAAGAGTAATTTTCAAAAACTTATTATGTTTCTTCTTTTGGAACTTAGATAAGAATCTAAATATTTCTTTCAGAAAGTTAAAAGAGCATAGTAAAGAAATAGTAAGGAAACAAGAACATTTCTAGTAAGGAAACAAGAACATTTTCAGTAAGGAAACAATAACATTTTTTAAGAACTTAAACGAAAAACCAAATCGATATCCAACAGTCTTAGTTAACTAAGAGTTAGAACTAAATCTAAGTTCAATCACAAATGCAATCCATGGTTCATAAATCCATACTTCGTTGCAGAACATCTCTATCCTATGTAGCAAGAAATCGCGTAATTGAAAACTAGAGCACATTATTGTCCATCTAAAAATACACTGTGCTGCAAAACTGAGATTTCTTACTGCTTCAACTTCACTCTTGGAAACAATCCGAACCCCATCTCTGTTTACGAGCAGATCGCCATCCTTAAACGTGCCGCTCTGCGTTCTATACAAGAAAAAGAAAACCAAAATTCCAGATTCATCAGAACTTTCCACTTACGCAAACACAAACAGCGACAGAGAGAGAGAGAGAGATTACAGGAACTTCGCTATGGATTGGTCTTCTTGAGGGAGATTGAGCTTGAGGTTGAGGTTGTTGCTGAAGCCTCCCTTCCTCATTGATGGCAGATCTCTTCCAGGCAGCAACCGTGTAGAATTGATACTGGAATTGAAGCTTTTGAGTGATGAATCGATGATTGGGAGAGAGATATAATTCACAGAGACATCAAGAACAAGATGAATTTATGAAGTAAAACGATTATTGGAAAAGTGTCTAGTAGTAGTTGAAATGGATAGATTTGCAAAAATTAACGACAATTATCATATAAAATTCTAACACAAAACCCTAATGTTCGCCATTTTTGTCAGTCACAGCTGATTTAATTTTCAAAAAACACGCTTGCGCTTGATTGGAGGATGCGTGGCCGTTTACTTTTCTTCTCCCTTTCCCTTAATCTTTGACTTTTCTCTTTGTTTGAATTTTACCAACCATGTTCGTCCATTTATCAGTTTAAGCATGGTTCAACTGTTTACCGGTCTCCACACCTTTGTAATAAATGTTTCGTTCTCTTCTCGAAGTGGGATTTCACAATCCACCACTTTGAAAGCACAAAGTCACAGTCATGCTCGTCCAAGGCGTGTTGTTTATGGGCGCATGCACATGACAAGCCAAACCCTTTATGTCTTTCTAGGAACGTTTCGGAAAAATCATGTCTAGGCTTGCCAGACATGAAATGTCTCAGGATGTACTATGAGGGGATATGACTAGTTGTCAACTTCTCCCTACCAATAGTTATATATTGTGAGCCGTTGTTGTTACTCTCTTGCTTGCATATATAACGTCTCTTTCGAAAATCTATCTCTGCTCTCGTTTTCTAAAATCTTCTTCTTAAACTGAGGCCAGAGGCTTGAGCATACGTCGCTTGGCCATAGACGACGTAAGAACGAATTGGCTTAGCTCACTTGTAGTTAAAAAGTGAGTGCCGCATAATCGCAAGTCCACTACCATCAAGAGTGCGATTGTGACACATAGCGTCCTTGCTAACACACCAACCGATGACTAATTGTGATACCATTTGTAACAACTGAAGTCCACTGCTAACAGATATTGTCCGCTTTAGCTCGTTACATATTGCTGTCAGTCTTACAGTTTTAAAACAGTCTATTAGGGAGAGATTTTTGCACCCTTACAAAGAACACTTTGTTGCCCTCTCCAATCGATGTGGGATCTCACAATCCACACTCCATAGGAGCCCAACATCCTCACTAGCACACCGCTCCATGACTGGCTCTGATACCATTTACAACAATTCAAGCCCACCGCTGACAGATATTATCCATTTTTGCCTATTACATATCACCGTCACTCTTACAATTTTAAAACGTATCTACTAGAGAAAGGTTTTCACACCCTTCTAAGAAATGTTTCGTTTCTCACTTCAACCAATGTGAGATCTAACATCTCATCTCCAAATCGAGACACGAAACAAAAAAATAATTGATGGGCGTTTACGAGAAAAATAAATGGTGTAAAAAGGAGGTGGAGTTTACTGATTGGCTTAAGAACATAATCGAGAAGGAACAATTTACGAACCTTATCCCTAAACTTTTATTAGACTGCTAAAATAATAACCAAAGAAACAATCATTAAAATTCACACGTACCCCTCAAATAATTCAACATTAATCAAAGATATTTAATCATAGACATAAAATTTGTGTCACGCTCACTAACATAACATGCATATTATTATCCTATAAAGCAATGTTAAATAATTTGAAATTAGAGATGAAATGAAAATTAAATTATTCACTTAAAATTAATTAATCTCATAAATATATTAAATTAGAAAGCTTATGAGTTATTGGGCCAAATAGTGGCATTACATTTCCCTAATCTTACCTAACCAAAATTTTGTCCTAATCCATTTTTATATTATAAATATATTTTTATTTTATTATTAATTCCATTTTAAACGAATTGAAAAGGAAAGAGAGACATTGTTCTTCAAAATCAGAGCTCAACCACGCCATTTCATGGAGCCAAACAGCAGCGCACCACTGTCCTGGGCGCCGCCGATGCGCCGCCGTAGGTCCTCGTCTCCGCCTTTGATTTCTTTGCCGGTTTTGATTATTCTCTTGCCGACGCTGACTTTGATTCTCTTGTTCTTCGCGATCCGTCTGCTTCTTTCGCTCACGAATCAAGTTTTTTGGCCTAATTCGGTGAAGAAAAGCTGGGATTCGTTCAATGTTTTCGTTGTTCTGTTTGCGATTATCTGCGGCATTTATGGTAGACGAAAGGACGACGAATCGACCGCCGTTGACGTCGGAGAAAGCGGTGGTTCTGGTCGGAGAATGGTTGATGTGAACGGGGACTCGGAGTTATCGCAGCGGGGGTTTGAATTTGCAGAGAGGAGATTTTATGATTCGGTGATGAGAACGCCGGGAACGGCGGCGGTGGCGATGGACCTGAGGCAGGAATCACCGCGGGGAAATGGAAATGATGGGAATAAGTTCCTCTTCTTTGATGATTTTGAAACAAACAAGTTTCGTTCGCGGTCCTTCTCGTACAGAGCGCGAGGATGTGAAATAGAAGAATCGCCGGCGGAGATTAAGGATATTCCGGTTGATACGTTTGTGGCTAATTCGTCTCCGGCGTCTCACAGGATGAAGTCTCCCAATCACCAGCCTCCGCCGCCTCCGCCGCCGCCGCCAGTTACTCGAAGGAAATCGAGGCAGACTATCCAGAAAAAGGAGGAAGTTCGCGAGGTCAGTACGAATAATGCTGAAATCGCGAAGTCACAATCGCCGCCGCCGCCGCCGCCGCTGCCGCCGCGAACAGTTATTCCTCCGTCGCCGATTCGAGTTCGGCTGGAGGAGAAATTTCGAAAGAGTGAACGGAAGAAGACAAATGTTAAGAAAGAGATAGCAATAGCGTTGGCTTCACTGTATAGGAAGAGAAAGACGAAGCAAAAAGCTAGAGATATCTACGACGGCGATCGACACTCTCCAACCGATCAACGGCCACCGCCGCCGCCGCCGCCTCCACCTCCTCCTCCGCCTCCTTCTTTCTTCCGCATATTCAAAAAACAGAACAAGAACAAGAAAGCTCAGTCGGAATCTGCACCGCTTCCGCCGCAGCCGTCTGTCTCATCGTCATCCCGTTCAACAAAGAAGAGAAATCAGATCCCCCTTCCGCCTTCACCGCCACCGCCACCGCCACCATCATCACGGCAGCAAAATTCGACCGCTAGCCCCCGACCGCCTCTACCACCCAGGGTTCAAAATTCCACAGTCGAAAACCAAGTCATAAACAGCGCGGTACGGAATCCCTCAGAAACCATTCCACCGCCGTACAAAACGACGACGGACGTGAAATCCGGGGTTCGAAGCGATACCGTCGGGTCACGGAGCTCCGAAACGTTTCATTGCGGATCTCCTGAACCAGATAACGTCGGTTCGTCGTCGTCGACTAACGGGACGTCGGAGCCAGCCGTCGAAGTAAACGGAGTGGGCGGAGTGGGGCCGGTGTTCTGTCCCAGCCCGGACGTTAACATCAAAGCAGCAAATTTCATTGCCAGGCTAAGGGGCGAGTGGAGACTGGAGAAGATGAATTCGGTAAGGGAGAAAGAACTATTGGGCCAAGGCCCAAATTACGAACTAAGGGGGGCGGGCCTAGGCNTTTTTTTTTTTTTTTTTTTTTTTTTTTTTTTTTTTTTTTTTTTTTTTTTTTTTTTTTTTTTTTAATCTCTCAAAGCTGTGTGTATAGTTGGGTAAGTTTAGGTGCTTGTCTAGATGCACTCTTACCTATATACCCTATTTTCGGGTTTCATATGAATGAATCGATACCATATTAAAACGAGGGCGATCATAAGTTTAGTGGGTTAAAATTTATGCACTAAAGCTTCGTAATTAATTATTTAACTTTTATTATTTTATTTACAATTTAATATTATCCATTTAATTAAAATCTAAGATTATTAATGTAATTTTGAACGGTGCATGGTTGACATGTAAGAAGATTACGTTCAAGTAATAACCTAAATGGTCTATAGTATATGGATAAGGTTTGGTGCCTTATCATAGTAACAACTCTATTCATACGGTCCAATTTGTAATCGTTACAAATGATTTGATCCAAGTAGTTCAAATATGAATAAGGGTATCCTATCCAATAGAATTTGTATAAGACTGGACCAATAAATATTTAATTTTTTTTTTATAAATTCATTAATTGAGAAGATTAATATTTTACATGATACATAGACGACTCAATCTTAATCTTGAGTGAGTTATGAACTTTGAAGGTCTGTCCTTTAATTTGCATGGATGAGAATGACTTAAGTAGACGATTCAATATGTCTACCATTTTGAGAACTTAACCAAACACGGGATTGGGAACAAAATAGCATGAGATGTGGAATATCAGTTCGTACCAAAAGATAGTAGATGATTTGTTCTCAAAGTACTAATTTTGGAATTCGAACTAAAGTTGTCCCAGGAGAGACTTATATTGGATCAAGCAAATTATTCCTAAAAAATGAGTGGTACTCAAATCAACCATGTAATTATAGGGATAAAACAGACTTCTGATTTAACTGTAATTATAAACAACTCGAGAATGATTAATGGTTATATCGATGGACATAACATATCCTACCATGCATGAAAGTGCAACTTTAGTCTAACCTATAATTAATGAATGAAAATTGGATAATTAGAGAGTTTAATTAATTAATTTTGTATCTTTCTCGTTTATAATTTTTTGGTCTGCGCTAATTCAGAGCAATAAAAGTTCAATTTAATTGAAAGAAAATCTTAAAGTTTTAAAATTCATATTTAATATATTATATATTTATGAAAGAAAAAATATATTTAATTTAAAATCTTCGAATTAATATTTATATATTAGATAAGTTAAATATGAATAGAGAAAAAATACCTATTAAAATAGGAAAATATATTTATTGTTTTTTATACTTTAAATATTAAAATATTTAATTTATATTGATCAATTAAATAAATAGTATTTAATTTATATTGATCTATCAAATAAAAATATATTTTTTAAAAATTCGAATAATATGATTGGAATAATATGAGATATTTAAATATATTATTTGATAAAGATTCTTCGAGTCCTATTAATAGAATCCTTGTGTCTAACCATATACTATTCTCCCACATTTTTTCTCGAGAATAAAATTCTCTCTCCCGATAATTTTTTTGAAATTTTCACTCTTCAATCTTTATTTTGTTTCAAGAGGCTCCCACAAGCTTTGGACAATCTCAGTGTAATGTGGAAGAATTTCTAGTTGCAAGGAGCCTTGTAAGATACGGTTTCTACAGGTAGAATTCTTACTCTCGTATTTATTGTTTTCTTTTAATTTTTAATAAAATCAAGACGGTTTCAATGCTTCCGCTGAAGAGTTCATTCCTTCACCGTGTGTTTTACTTGGAACAATTATGTCTGGTGATTTAATTGATTTTTTTTCTATGATGCATGTGAGTGAAGACAAAACATATTAAAATATTCCCTAAGATATACAGTAGAATGTCGAGACACATAGGTGACAAATTAGTAAAATATCGTGTTAACACATACCAATGTGCATATTAAAATTTTGGAGGTATTAAATTCTTCCATTATTCATTAGAAGCGTGCATATTAAGTTGGTTGTACTTGTGCTCGAAACGTTCATAACATAATATTATAATTTTATTTTATTAAAAAGGTATTTAATTATAAATGTTTATTATTATTATATAACAAGTAATAGATTCTTTAAACTTTATAAAAATAAAATAAAAAATAAAAAAAAAACTGAAAATAATAATAATTAAAAAGAGAAAAAATAAATAAAAATAAAAAATAGATTTTTATGTGAACTCAGACGGCTTCGTTAATACGCTATACGGATAGTTTGGGGATTGAATCCGTACAGCGACGTCGTCGTTTTAGTTTACTTTAATTTCCCTCTTCTTTCCCGCATTGAGAACTGAGAAATAATGATCCGACGTGCTAGGGCTCTACTCTAAGCGTCACCCCCAATTCACTGAGACGACACACCGACTGTGACCCGATGAAACTCGCCGGTCTCAAATCCGTTGAGAACGCTCACGAAGAGTCTGTATGGGCGGCGACTTGGATTCCGGCCACCGACAATCGCCCTTCCCTCCTCGTCACTGGCTCCCTTGACGAGACCGTCAAGCTCTGGAAGTCTGACGAACTCGACTTGGACCGCACCAACACTGGCCACTGCCTCGGCGTTGTTTCTGTTGCTGCTCATCCTTCCGGTTACATTGCTGCCTCTGCTTCCCTCGACAGCTTTGTTCGCATATTTGAGGTCGATTCCAACTCCACAATCGCCACTCTTGAGGCACCGCCTTCTGAGGTCTGGCAAATGCGCTTCAATCCCGAGGTAGTTTCTTGCGACTTTTTTGCTTTGAATTCTCGGTGTTTTGATTTTTGTTCTTTTCTGAATTTTCTTTTGCTGCTCACTTATTTGAGGATGAAGTTAAGAATTTGAGATTGTTTTGCCGTTTACGGATAGCACTCAACTTGTTTGGCTGTGATTTTTGTGATTCAGATCGTCTACTTTTTATTAGAGGATTTTGCTAAGAATTTAAAACTATTTTTCCGTTCACGTAACCTGATTTGGACATGAAAGTTCTCTATTGCAATAATCTTCCAATAGCTTTTGCATTTGCTTGTGTCATTTAGTGCTGTGTAGTTACTTAGATCTTATAAATTTTCATGAGGAAGAAAGCTCCCTGGATTCAATTATCTTTAGAAGTTACCTTCCCAGCCAAATTTAACAACTAAATAAGTTACATTGTCTAGTGAGAATAATCAAGAACGGAGACTCACAGATATCTAAAAAAACAAGTTATTATCCTTAGTGTTCATATCTCTCTGTTAGAAATGCGAATCTAGATAGTAGCTTCTTCATTTGTTATGGTTCTTTCTTTGTGCAACTTACAAGATGCCTGATTTATTGAATTTCAGTTTGATCACCGACTTTCTTCTCAAAAAAGTTGGTAAATTGACTTGATTCTTAAATGAATGAAATGTCTGTCGATGACTGTGGTATGGTGAAGTATAGCTGCTCATTGGTCATTTTTTTCACCAGTATATCTTTATTCATTTAACTCGGATCAACGGTTCGCTTTTATTGAAATTTTACTGAAACGAAGGTTGTCTATCAATTATTTTCATATGCAAATTAGCCCTTTAAATGCAGGAATTGGAATGCCATTTGTGACGGTGACCCTTGATAGATGTTGATTGTTAACAAATATTTCATCACGATTACTATCGTAGTTTATAGTCGACAAAAACAGAGAAAAAATATCATGCCTTTAGTGTTGTGTTGTTCGAAACGTTTGCATTTTCTGCTTGTTGTGCACATAGGTAATTCTAATGGTTCTCTTCACATTAGGACATATGTCAATAGCTGTGAACATTCCTAACTCAATTCTTTTTTATATGCTCGAACTCGTGGTTCCAGTGGGCTTATCAATTTATCAGAACATTGTTTGTTATCATATATGAAACCTTGCATTGTTTTAGCTTTATGAAAACCTGTTGTTTCTTCCAAAATAGCAACTTTGTTCTTTATGTTCATAAACTTAGCTAAATCAAGGAGAGCAATGTTTCAGTTTTGTTCACTCTGACCAGAAAAGAAAAACCACAAAAATCAGTTGATCTGTTTCACAGTTCATGCCCAAACTTAACAGTAACCTTTGCATCAGGGTACCATGTTAGCAGTTGCTGGTGGAGGTAGCGCATCAATTAAGATTTGGGACACAAGCACATGGAAGCTGGCTGCAACTCTATCAATTCCTCGCCCAGAAGGACCTAAGCCCACTGATAAAACTGCTAGCAAGAAGTTTGTACTTTCAGTAGCATGGAGCGTTGATGGGAGGAGACTTGCATGCGGTTCAATGGATGGAACCATTTCAGTCTTTGATGTAGCTCGCGCAAAGTTCCTACACCACTTGGAAGGCCACTTCATGCCGGTGAGATCCCTTGTGTATTCGCCTGTTGAGCCACGGCTACTCTTCTCAGCCTCGGACGATGCTCATGTGCACATGTATGATGCGGAAGGGAAAACTCTGATTGGAGCCATGTCCGGCCATTCAAGCTGGGTATTGAGTGTTGATGCAAGCCCTGATGGCGCTGCTGTTGCAACAGGCTCTAGCGACAGAACTGTTAGGCTTTGGGATCTCAACATGAGGACCGCCGTTCAGACAATGACTAACCATAGTGATCAGGTCTGGGGGGTTGCGTTTCGACCACCTGGTGCTGGCGTTCGGTCTGGTCGACTTGCTAGTGTGTCTGATGACAAGAGCATCTCCCTTTATGATTATTCTTGAAGCAGCAGACAGGCAAGGGCTGTTAGTAGTTTTGTTAGAAAGCAATTGCTGTCCGCTGCTTCATCTTTAGCTGTTGCCCAAACTAATCGTTTTATTTCTAAATTAAGTTGCTTGTCTTTTAGTTATTATAACATTATAACATGGTGTTATTATATTCAATGATAGTATTCTGTTGTGAACTTCGTTTAACCTGCGTTCATTTGCCAGATTTGGAATCAAGGGCCAAATTTTATTACTAGGTAAAGTAGAGCAACAGAAACTAAAAGCCAGCCGAGTCGAAAGCGATAATCTACAAGGTACTACACTTTAGACATTGGAGCCTTTTGTAGTAAATAATCTTTAAGTACATCCATGACACTCCCATAATCAGCCTTCACTTGAACAGGTGGGTTAGCAAATTGGCAAGCCATGTCTGGGATTTCCTTGGAGTGATAGTCGATTTTTGACTGTGTAAACTTCAGGCCATGAGCAGTGCTCACCACCACCGTCCTGTCGGTCGGGCTGATGACCCCTTGGTTTCTCAGCTTGATCAAAGCCGTTAGTGCCACCCCTGTGTGAGGGCAAATGAACATCCCAGTAGAGTCAGCTTGTGCCATTGCATCCATTAGTTCCTCCTCTGTTGCTTCCTCGACGATGCCATTCGAATTTTGTAGAGCACAAACAGCTCTATCTATGGAAACAGGATCCCCAATCTGAATGGCCGAGGCGAACGTCGAACTTGCTTTCACAGCCTTGAAATCTTTCCACCCGGATTTGTAGTGTAAATACAGAGGGTTAGCATTGGCTGCTTGTGCACAAACAAGCCTAGGAATCCTGTCAACAAGGCCAAGCTCTTGGCACATCTTGAATCCTTTGTAAAATGCATATATGTTCCCAAGATTGCCTCCTGGAATGATCACCCATTCAGGTACTGCCCAATCAAACTGCTGTAGAATTTCAATGGCAGCAGTCTTTTGCCCTTCGAGCCTCAAACTATTCAAGGAATTGGCCAAGTAAATGGGCAATTCTGCTGTAACTTCCCTAATTAGCTTCATGCAACCATCAAAATCAGTGTCTATACTCAACACAAAGGCTCCATTTGCAATGGGCTGAACTAACTGTGCCATGGAAATCTTGTTTGCAGGGAGGAAGACGATTGAAGGGATCCCTGCAGATGCGCAGTAGGCCGAGAGTGCGGCCGATGTGTCTCCGGTCGATGCACAACCGACTCCGACGACGGGGCGTTTCAATTTCCTCAGCCGGTTCACTTGGCTGACCAAAACAGTCATGCCCAAATCCTTGAAACTCCCAGTGTGGCTAATCCCACAGTGTTTTACCCATAAATCATTCATACCCAGAAACTGTTTGCCAAATCTCTCAGCCCAAAATAGGTTCGAGTTACCTTCGAAGGCGCTGACGATATCATCGGGGTCAATCTCCGGCAACACCCACTCCTTCTTGCTCCACACACCGGACCCATAAGGCCATGTGGTTTTCCCCACGCGTGAATCGAAGAGGTTGCGCCAGTACGCGCCGTCGAATTTCTTCAAAGCTTCCATGTCGTGCTGAACGTCGAGCAATCCACCAGATCGGCTCCGGTAAACGACCTCGTCAAGCGAGTACCACTCAGACGAGTCGGCGCCGGCGTTAAATGGCACGTACTTGGCCGAGAAGTTGCTACGGTCTTCTCCGGAGGCTGCACGATGGCGCCGTGCTTCGTCTTTGATGTTCTCGTCGGCAGAGCGGCGGTTCTTGGTGGTCGACAATGACGGAGAGCCATTAGTCGGCGTGGAGGAAGACGAATCGGAAGAAGCGGATGGTCGTCGGATTCTGAGAATGGGATTGCGGAAATTTGGGTTGGCTTGGAGCTTGGGCTTGTAAGAGGGGAAAGAAATGGCGGGGTTTAACAGCGAAGAGGCAGCCATTCTGAGGCGGCGGCGGCAGCGGCGGCGGCGATAATGTCTTAAAACAGGGCTGCTTTGATTATAACTCCACTTCCAGACCTTCCTTTTAACCTAGCAAAACGAGCACGATTACAAAGAAAAAAAAGGCCCGCTGAAGGCCCACTCCCAACATCCCTCCACCGTCCGCGTTCGAACCGTACAACGTCCATGGTTATCAAATTAGTGAACCTTGTGTCCATGAGCTTTGCTCTCCAACGAACCAGTCGACTGTGTTCGAGCCCAAGCTGAGACCTCGCCACCATTGGCTGGATGGTGGCAAGGTTTTGGGATACATGGCTCATCATGGGCTCGAGGCCAGCCAATGTGTTGGCTATGAGACAGATGATGGGTGACCTTGTGTCGATCATCATGGCTACGCGTAATCACTACTCTTATCTTGATTTCTTTGAACAAAGTTGATAGCTTAACTTCTACATTTAAAGTTGAAAAAGTTTCGTTTGGTTTGTTTTTTTTTTTTTTCTCAAGCTGTGGTTGGAGTTGAGGATATGCTCTAAAAATTATCGTTTTAAAGGGTGACGGGGAGAGAGTGGAGAGATCTCTCGAGTTATCTAAACGGAACTGGGACTAGGGTTATATTTCTTATTCTTGTCCTTGTCCTACTTCACTTTATATGTGTTAAAATCTGAGATGGGAATGGGTATGTGAAGGTTTTCTCGTCCTCACTCTACTTCGTGGATATCTCTATGTCTTGATTCCGTAAAAATAAGTGGAGAATTTTGCAACAATGAAGATTGAAATATGAGATAGGAGCGGGTCTGAGGAAGACTTTCCTATCCGTACCATACTCTGCCTCATGAATACCTCTAAGTGCCACGTTGGTAAATATTTTAGTCTCGGAGTAAATACAATGTGGAAGGAACTTAACTAATGTATTGCAATACGTGTCAAATGAATTGTTTGGTTGTATAAGGGTAAAATACGTAATTGCACATACACGTCACATTGCAAAATTGTTAGTAATCAATTTAAAAACGCCATTACTTTATCAAATTTACAATTTTATTTTGCATAAATTAAAGGTTTAAAAATAAACAATTTTGAGTTATCTAAAAAATTTCTTCAACCAAATCAAGTGTAATTTGAAACCCATATTTCGATCCAAGATGTTTCTATGATACTCATAACAATTCACATCGGGACATTTCCATGATACTCGTAACAAAGTCAACATTTAGACTATATTAATCAATTGTTAGATGAACACGACTCTCCACACCCATATTTCGATCCAGGACGTTTCCATGATACTCGTAACCAAGTTAACATTTAGACTATATTAATCAATTGTTAGATGAACATAACTCTCCACAATGACATGATATTGTCCACTTTGAGCATAAGCTTTGCTTTGGGCTTCTCCAGAAAGCCTCAATCCCTAAATTAGCGGATGTGAGACTTTCATCCAACGTCAATAACTTAAAATATATATATATATATATATGAACGATAATAAAAAGTACATCAAATTATAGATCGGAACGTAGTTAATTAAAAAATATTAAGAAGCTAATTAAAAATAAAAGGAAAAAGTCGAATTGGAGTTGAATATATGACGAAGATTGTGGAGATAATTACCTTAAAAGAATATGAAACATAATATCATTTATTTGAAATATAAAGAAAAAAAATGACTTTTTTAGGGAAAATGTGTGACTAAATTAAATACTCACCGTATCTTCTTCCCGCCCCCCGAGTATCAAGGCGCCAACCAATAATTAGCAGGCATCAGATTGGCAGTGACGTCATATATTCCCTCCATTTAAATGATTTGATTTACCTCCAAATTCACCACATGTTGACCTGACCCGACACGAATATTTTAGTCGACTAAATGAGAATCGAAACTCGAAACTTATTACTCTCGTTCTACACTGTAAACTTAGGTTTTGAATTCCATTTGTCCATGTGAGGCTAAATCGAAACTCGTGAGTCCAATGTGTTCATTCTCCATTGTACAGTTAAGTTTTGGATCCTACTAGTCCACGTGACGTGACTTAACGACGTGTGTCTCATGGGCGAGTATGATAAAATGGATCGTGTACTATAATCATCATTTACGAGTAAAAGTGATAAACAAAACATAGTTTGATGGCTTCACTTCCGATGTAAAGTATTAAGAAAGATAGTTGTCTTCAGTTATGTACTCACGATGTTTTTCTTTACCAGTAATGTTAAATTTTTGTTGTATTCCCGACATTCTCGTATCTACATCAGCAATGGTATATGAAAAAAAAAATTAAAAAATTGATTATTTAAAAGTTTTTTTTACGAGTTCAACAATACTGATTATTTGTCGAAAATGTATATTTTATGTCAGTTGAATTATGCTCATTTTTTACGATCCCAAACGTAACAGTCTAAACAAGACATTGGATTTGAGCGATCGAGGTCATTGAAATTAGGGGTGTACATGGATTGGGATGTTTTTTTTTATTATTATTAAAAAAAATCACACGAGAATACATGTTACATTAATAATTAAAATATTATAAAACTTAAATATCAAATATTCACAAGTCACGACCTATCATTATCATCACGTCAAATATTTTTTATTTTTATAATAATCTTAAAATCAATTATAATACTGTAACGCCCCAGATCCACCGCTAGTATATATTGTTCTTTTTCGGTTTTTCCTTTCGGACTTGCCCTCAAAGGTTTAAAACGCGTCTGCTGGTGAAAGGTTTACAAACGCTTGTAATAGGTGTGGTTTGTTCTGCTCCCCATCAACGTGGGACACGCTGGGATGGCAGATTGTGTAAATAAAGCAAAAAACATGGGCAAAGACCGAAGGGGCCTTAATTAGCGCTCTAATGTTGGTTTTAGAGCATAATTATGAGTAATTGAGACAGATAGTATGTGGAGGCCACGACTGTTATACCAACGCCAACTGACCTCTCACCATTTTCACAAAACCAAAGCAATTTATTCCCCAAAATCGTAAGAACTAAATTTTTTAAACTTTTAGAGAGAGAAATCTCGCAGCACAATTTAGAGAGAGAAACCCCTTCAAACCGGAAATGCTGCTTCAAACTTTTTGCTTCCGTTTTTTATAAACAAACAATCGGAAGAAGCTTTGAAAAAGGGGGGCAACCCACAAAAAATTTGAAAGAAAAAACCAACTTAGAGGCAGCTTTGTTCTCTGTTCTTCCTGTTTATCCTCTTATTCAACCTTCTATATTAGTATCAGCTTCAATCCGATCTAACTTTTCGAGTTAGCGGCGGCTGGGGAAGATCTTTTGAGGGGTTTTTATTGATACCCATTTGCGAACTCCAGCTTTGATAGCTTTGTTTTTGGCTATCTCAGGTGTTGAAGCTTTGTGGGTACTTGTTTGTTTGCTCCGATCTGGCTCGCCGAGTCTTTGGTTCCTTTTGACTCATTTTTCTGTATTGGATGAGTTAACACGGGAGATCTCTGTTTACAATCAACATGGTAACTTCGATGGAATGCTTGATATTCGTTTTGTTTATACATTTGTAATCTGTTGGATTTGATGGAATGCTTGCTACTTTCGGTTGAATTTTGAATTTGAACTTGTGCTATTGGGTAGAGTTTTCAATGGAGTGTGATTTTATTGCCATTTTCTGAGCTTAAACTATGTTGCCAGTTCATGTTGGTCTTATTTATACTCCTTCAGATTGTGGATTGCCATCAGGAATAGTTGTAGTTGTGAGTTTAATATTGTAAGTTGTGTAGGCTGAATTGGAATATGGAACACCTCTGGAAATGAACTGAACTGGGGGATGAAAGCACATCCAAGTTGTTCCAATTCGACCGAGGAGATCTTTGGTGAGATCCTATATTGGTTGGGAGGAGAACGAAGCATTCTTTATAAGGGTGTGGAAACCTCTCCCTAGTAGATGTGTTTAAAAACCTTGGAGGGAAAGCTCAAAAAGGAAAACCCAAAGAGGACAATATCGCTAGCGGTGGGCTTGGGCCGTTACAAATGGTATTAGAGCTTGACACCGGACGATGTGCCAACGAGGAGACTGAGCCCTGAAGAGGTGGATTTGGGGGGTCCCACATCGATTAGAGAAGAGAACTAGTGTCAGCGAGGCTAAGCCCTGAAGGGGGTGGATTTGGGGGGGTTCCACAACGATTGGAGAAGAGAACGAGTGTCAGCGAGGATGCTGGCCCTAAAGGGGGGTGGATTTGGGGGTTCCACATCGATTGGAGAAGGGAATGAGTGCTAGCGAAGAGGCTGAGCCTCGAAGGGGGTGGATTTGGGGTCCCACATCGATTGGAGAAGGGAACGAGTGCCAACAAGGACGTTGGACCCCAAAGGGGGATGAATGAACGAAACATTCTTTATAAGGGCGTGGAAACCTCTCCCTAGCAAACGTTTTTCAAAAACCTTGAGGGGAAGCTCGAAAGGGAAAGCCCAAAGAGGACAATATCTACTACGGACTTAGGCCGTTACATCTTTGGTCGAGTGCAAATAAATTAACTACCTATTTCGATGTTGTACATCACATAGGGCTGTAGTTTCCCCCTCTAATTTTATGTACAAATGGAGTTTCCCTGTTTAGGCGTTTGTTGGTGGATGACAAGTACATGGAACTGTGAACTTTACCCTTTAGTTTATATTAGAAGGCGCATATGCTGAAATGTGTTCATTTTAAAGTTAATAAGAAGCATTGAAAAAGTGAAGAGTTGAAAAGAGGAGAAAATAGCAAAGAGAGCCTACACAAAGACACTTCAGTTTGTATCTATCAAAGAAGTAGTATAGTTACAAAAAAGAGTACAATTGATCAAATGAACGACCCCACAATTCCGACCAATCTCTCTCGGCCATTAAAAAAAAAAAAAAAAAAAATCTCGGGTTCCTCGTTCTCCAACTTTCACACAGAGATTGACTGCTGAAGACCATAAGATTGCAACTTTAGACTTGATGGAAAGGAGCTAGTCAATGCCAAATTCTGTAGAAGCACATCGATTGGAGAGGAGAACAAAGCATTGTGTGGAAACCTCTCCCTAGTAGGCGCATTTTAGAACATTGAGGGGAAGCTCGGAAGGGAAAGTCCAAAGAAGACAATATCTGCTAGTGGTGGGTTTGAGCTATTACAAATGGTATTAGAGCCAGACACCGGGCGGTGTGCTAGTGAGGACACTGGGCCCCCAAGGGGGGTGGATTGTGAGATCCACATCGGTTGTATAAAGAACAAAGCACTGTGTGGAAACCTCTCCTTAGTGGATGCGTTTTAAAACTTTGAGGGGAAGCTCGGAAGGGAAAGCCTAAAAAGGACAATATTTGCTAGCGGTGGGTTTGAGCTATTACAAATGGTATCAGAGCCAGACACAGGGCGGTGTGCCAGCGAGGACGCTGGGCCCTCAAGGGAGGTGGATTATGAGATCCCACATCGGTTGGAGAGGAGAACGAAACATTCCTTGTAAGGGTGTGAAAACCTTTCCCTAGCAGACACGTTTTAAAAACATTCCTAATTTTGTTCTAAAAATTTGATCAACACAAAGCTGAGACCTAACTCTCATACTAGAACTCGAAAAGCTTCCACAATCAAGTGCTAGAAAATTTTCAACAATCATGTAGAATTTATGAATACTATCCTTTTTTGTCTATTCTTTTTGTATTTCAGATTCACGCTCTATATAATTCTGTTGTTTATTGAACTGCGTTTTACTACTTTTTGAACACTAACACTTCTTTTTACCTCTTTTCTGCAAATAGAGTGGACCAGTTAACATCATTGTAGGTTCTCATATCTGGATTGAAGATCCAAAACTAGCTTGGATTGACGGGGAAGTTTTTCGAATCAATGGCGAGGAAGTTCATGTCCGGGCTACCAACGGGAAAACAGTGAGTCAGGCACTCAGTGTGCATGAATTAACATCCAACCTGGGACCATTGAACTGATACTCGACTATTAATTGCAGGTTGTTACGAATATATCGAAGATATACCCCAAGGATACCGAAGCACCTGCTGCAGGTGTAGATGACATGACGAAGCTGTCATACTTGCACGAACCGGGAGTTTTGAGCAACTTGGCGACCAGATATGAACTCAATGAAATCTATGTAGGAAACTATTATCTTTTCTTTCTGTTCATGCAGTAAGAATCTTTCCAGATAACAGATATTTGAATATCAAATCTTTAACATCTGCACAGACATACACTGGAAATATACTTATTGCAATAAATCCATTCCAAAGATTACCCCATCTGTATGATATTCACATGATGGAACAATACAAAGGAGCTGGTTTCGGAGAACTAAGTCCTCATGTCTTTGCAGTTGCGGAAGTGGCATACCGGTAAGCTTCTCCTTTTCTTCGATAAATTTCGTTTCGTTTAGTTGTCGAACAGCCAATGATTTCTTGGTCTAGTTGTAAACTTAAATTACTTTAGCAGTAAACTACTAGTGTTGCCATGTAGGCATTTCGAACTGTCGTTCTTTATAAAGCACGACACTACCTTAAGGGGGATGAAAAAAAGACCGAAAGAACGAATTTTAACGAAAATTTTTCTTCATTTTGGCTTGACTAGCTTCTTCTATCCATTACAGGGCTATGATTAATGAAGGAAAAAGCAATTCAATCCTAGTCAGTGGAGAAAGTGGTGCGGGTAAGACCGAGACCACGAAGATGCTCATGCGGTATCTTGCGTACCTTGGAGGTCGATCTGGAGTGGAAGGGCGAACCGTTGAACAACAAGTCCTAGAAGTATGATAAGGATCTTTTAATTATAGTTTTAAGTATGTCAAAGTTTATATTTACTATGTATTATAGCAAACTCCTTGATTATTCCTTTCTATTTCCTCCCAGTCCAATCCTGTTCTTGAAGCGTTCGGAAATGCGAAAACTGTTCGGAACAATAACTCAAGGTGAGCGGTTCTACACGGAAAATTTTGTTTAAATTATCTACTATTGAGTTGAAATGATCACTTGTATGATCAATGGTTATGGGCAGTAGGTTTATTCAAGCCTTGAAACTCGATATATCTTCACGCTTCATTATCACTGCATGTTCTTGTGCAAGGGATGGAACATTCTTAAATGCTAACGACTCGTTTAACTTGCTCGAAAGGTTTATGCAACCGTTAGTAATTTTGGTTCAAAATGCAGTCACTTTGGTAATTGTTGAGCTCCAATGATTATTGGTGGTTGGCTTATCCAAGCCTTCAAACTCGATATATCTCCACTGCTTCATTATCACGGAATGTTCGTGCAAGGGACAAAACATTCTTAAATGCGAACTACTGACTTAATTTTGGTTCGAAATGCAGTCGCTTTGGTAAATTTGTTGAGATCCAATTTGATAAGAGCGGGAGAATCTCTGGCGCAGCTGTCCGAACTTATTTGCTTGAAAGGTCTCGAGTATGTCAGATCTCGGATCCTGAACGAAACTATCATTGCTTTTACCTTCTCTGTGCAGCTCCTCTTGAGGTACAATTCTCAACTTCTAAACTGTAAATCATTCACATATAATGGACCGATTTCTTAGTAGGGACGGTAGCTTGTAGACGTGATTCTAATCAATGCATTGACAAAAACCAGGAACGAGTGAAGTATAAATTAGAAAACCCGAAATCGTTCCACTACTTAAATCAATCTAGCTGCTTTGAATTGGATGGCGTGAACGACGCTCATGAGTATCTCGCAACCAGAAGGGCTATGGATGTAGTTGGAATCAGTGAGGAGGAGCAGGTTAGTTTTCAGTGTTTTTTTAGCGTAATCGTGCTGCTTCTTGTTGCATCGAAAGTTTGATAATAAATAATTCATTTCAGGACGCGATTTTTAGGGTCGTGGCTGCAATTTTGCATCTTGGAAATATTGAATTCTCAAAGGGAGAGGAGATTGATTCTTCAGTCATTAAGGATGAAAAATCAAGATTTCATCTTAATACGACTGCCGAACTGCTTAAGTACGTTATCTAAAATTTCGACATACGATGTCTTAGTCGTTATTAATACTTCAAAAGCTATCGTTTTCTAAATGTTTAATTTAGGTGTGATGCAAAGAGTTTGGAAGTTGCACTGATTCAACGTGTTATGGTAACGCCAGAAGAAGTTATAACTCGAACGCTTGATCCTGTGGCTGCTTTGGGTAGTAGGGATGCCTTGGCTAAAACGATTTATTCACGACTCTTTGACTGGTAATCTCTCTAGTCCCAAGGTCGGGTCGGGATCTCTAGGGCCTTCCTTTCTCTTAATACGTTTTCTTTCTGCAAACGCTCGTTTCTTCATCTCGGTCTATTTTTACTCCATAAAGATGATTTATCAATGTATTAAATGCTTCTTGATTCTGTTCATCATCCTTTTTTCAACCTTTCCTGTAGGCTCGTGGAGAAGATTAACAATTCGATTGGGCAAGACCCGAACTCTAAATCATTGATTGGAGTTCTGGATATATATGGATTCGAGAGTTTTAAATTCAACAGGTAATGGTCGTACGTGAATTCGTGAGCTAAACGTAATATATTTACTAGCTATTGAATCGTGTTTATTTCTAATAGTTTTGAACAGTTCTGCATCAATTTCACAAATGAAAAACTTCAGCAACATTTTAATCAGGTTGGTTAACTTGGATCTGTAAACTTCACCGTAAGACACTTCTTACGTTCTTGATCGAGTTCTGGTCGATTGTGTATATGCAGCATGTTTTCAAAATGGAGCAGGAGGAATATACCAAAGAGCAAATCAATTGGAGTTATATCGAGTTTGTCGATAACCAGGATGTCTTGGATCTGATTGAAAAGGTGCGCACCTCTCAAATGGCAAGGCCATACGCCCGTTTGGCTCCGTCCAACGCTGCCACCGCACACTTACCTCACTGTTATTTACCGTTTTTCTGATATTCAGATCTTAATAGTTCTGCTAACTCGTGTTTCGATATGAACAAGGGATTTGTTTTTAATAAACCACGCATTTCTTTTATTTTCTCAACACAAGATTTAAGTAATTAAAATGCAGTTCTTCGTTCACAGAAACCGGGGGGAATTATCGCACTTCTGGACGAGGCCTGGTATGTCAGCTAATATTTAATCAGTATTAACTGTTTCATCTTGATTATACGAAAATATTTTCGATTCTTCCTTCCATTCTCATTTCTTTTTGCTCCATACAGCATGTTTCCTAAATCTACACACGAAACGTTCGCTCAAAAGTTATACCAAACGTTCAAGAACAACAAGCGCTTCATCAAGCCGAAGCTATCTCGTACGAGTTTTACAATATCTCATTATGCGGGCGAGGTAAAGTATATTAAGCTCGTTTCTTAGTTTTTTATGCTCCAAGCTTAGATGCATCCCTTCTCAAAATTAAAGAGACGAAAAAAATGCTTCAGGTGACTTATTTGGCAGATCTATTCTTGGACAAAAACAAAGACTACGTGGTAGCCGAACATCAGGCGCTATTGACATCCTCGAAATGCTCCTTTGCAAGAGCTTTATTTCCACCTCAACCCGAGGAAACATCAAAATCCTCAAAATTTTCTTCCATTGGTTCGCGTTTTAAAGTACGGTTGGCTAACTTGAAATTCATGTTATGTTGTGGGCGCGGTATAATTCGACAAAACAGTGATGTTTTCACATTCTTGATTTTGCAGTTACAACTTCAATCGTTAATGGAGACGTTAAATTCGACCGAACCTCACTACATCAGATGTGTAAAGCCAAATAATACGCTCAAGCCTGCCATTTTCGAGAATTCGAATGTTATCCAACAATTACGTTGTGGTGTGAGTACAGTTTACGGTGTTGCATTAGTTTTGTTATGCAACTGTGTTTTATCTGGTTTTTTTTGTTAATTTTATGTGGCTTTTTAAACGATTTAGGGTGTCCTTGAAGCGATTAGGATCAGCTGTGCTGGATATCCTACGAGAAGAACGTTTTACGAGTTCCTCCTACGTTTTGGGGTTCTTGCACCAGAAGTTTTGGAGTAAGTTAACTTACCACTCTTTGAACATAGCTATCTCTTAACAAAATTAAAGAAACCGAAAAAATAAGAGACGAGAAATACGTGTCCAGTACGCTTTGTGCACTGACGGTCTTATATTACTACGATCCGTGCAGCCATGATGACAAGGTAGCATGCCAGATGATCCTGGATCAAATGGGTTTGAAAGGTTATCAGGTGATTTCATTATTGCTGTAAACTTTTATTTTTTATGGATGTCCTTGGCCATTTCTTTGGTTGGATTTGAAGCTCATGTCTCCAACACCCTCATGTCTTTTATGAGATTAGCTTCTTGCAATCGAGCGGGACTGATATATCGAAGCCGTTGGCTCGAATGATAGTCATAATTTCTTTTGCTTATTCAAATCCATGCTTCATCAATCAATCCCTCTTGCTGATAATTTCAGCTGTGATGAATTTTGGTTGCGTAACTGCCAGAGCAGGGATCTATGCTAATTTTATGTGAGATCCCACATTGGTTGGAGAGGAGAACAAAGCGTTCTTTATAAGGGTGTGAAGACCTCTCCCTAGCAGACACGTTTATAAACCTTGAGAGGAAGTTTGAAAGGGAAAGCCAAAAGAGAACAATATATGCTACCGGTGGGCTTGGACTGCTACAAATGGTATCAAAGCCAGACACCGGGCGGTGTGCCAGCGACGACGCTGGGCCTCGAAGGGGGTGGATTGTGAGATCCCACATCGGTTGGAGAGGAGAACGAAGCATTCTTTATAAAGGTGTGAAGTCCTCTCCCTAGCAGACACATTTATAAACCTTGGGAGAAAGTTCGAAAGGGAAAGTCCAAAGAGGACAATATCTGCTGGTGGTGAGCTTGGACGGTTACAAATAGTATCAGAGTTAGACACCGGGCGGTGTGCTTCCGAAGGGGGGTGGATTGTGAGATCCCACATTGGTTGGAGAAGAGGAACGAAACATTCTTTATAAGGGTGTGAAGACCTTTCCCTCGCAGACGCGTTTTAAAAACCTTGAGGGGAAATCCGGAAGTGAAAGCCTAAAGAGGACAATACTTGCTAGCGGTGGGCTTGGGCTGTTACATTTTAAGTCTTTAGTTGACGTGCAGTATGGGAAACCTCATCCTTGTATTGTGTTAACTGCACACATTTACTCGAGTATTGTGTTAAGTGCACACATTTACTCGAACTTTGAGTCTAGTGTCCAAGGCCCTATGTGCCTTGATGGTGTTGGATATCCAAGTAACTCAATTCTTTTGGCATCCATAATAATACTTGTTTGAGGGTGTTGAGCATTTCCAAGACTTATTTATGTGTTATCACTGTGGTTGGGCAGATTGGTAAGACAAAAATCTTCCTGAGGGCTGGCCAGATGGCTTCTCTGGATGCAAAGAGAACAGAGGTGCTTAGCAATGCTGCCAGAACTATTCAAATGCAAATTAGAACGTTTATTGCACGCAAGGAGTTCGTTGCGTTACGTAAAGCTGCTATACAAGTGCAATCATTTACTCGAGGTACTTTCTTGGACGGTCTTAGAAATACCGCTTGCTCGTTTCTTATTAGTCTTTTTTTTCATTGTAAAATATTCTTTAGCACGGCAAGAAATCATGAAATTGTTCGGAGTCCTTAGAGTTAGAAGAAACTTCAGTGGCTTACATCGATGACAGTCTCGGAATCCCATGTTCTCGTTTTTATAAATTCTTTGACCACTTACTACTCCTTTTGGTAGGCAGGGTGTGTTAGGAATCACGACTCTCTACAATGGTATGATATTGTCCACTTTGAGCATAAGCTCTCGTGGCTTTGCTTCTCGTTTACCCAAAAGGCCTTATACCAATGGAGATGTATTCCTTACTTATAAACTCATGATTAGATCCCTTAATTAGCCAACGTGGGACTCCCTCCCAAAAATCCTCCCTGATGAACAAAGTACACCATAGAGCCTCCCCTGAGACCTATGTAGCCCTCGAACAACCTCTCCTTAATTGAGGCTCGACTCCTTTCTTTGGAGCCCTCGAACAAATTACACCCTTTGTTCGACACTTGAGTCACTTTTTGACTACACCTTCGAGGCTAGCAACTTCTTTGTTCGACATTTGAGAATTCTATTAGTATGACTAAGTTAAGGGCATGACTCTGATACCATGTTAGGAATCACGACTCTCTACAATTGTATGATATGTCCACTTTGAGCAATAAGCTCTCGTGGCTTTGCTTTTGGTTTCTTCAGAAGGCCTTATACCAATGGAGATATATTCCTTACTTATAAACCCACGATCATCTCCTTAATTAGCCAACGTGGGACTCCCTCCCAACCGAGGATGTCTAGTAATCCTTCTTTGTATTCTCTCCTATTGTCATACTTGTCCTTTCCTATCAAAATTCTAACGCACGTTCGTTTCCAATTATAATTAGGTGTATTGGCTCGAAATCTATTTGAGCAGCTACAACGGGAAGCGGCAGCTTTAAAGATCCAGAAGTGTTTCAAGCGATATACTGCTCGAAAGTCATACTTAGATTTGCTTTCATCAGCAATCACATTGCAAACAGGGTTACGGGCAATGAAGGCTCGTGACGAATTCAGATTTAGAAGGCGTACTAAGGCAGCAATTATCGTTCAGGTCCTGTTTCTTTTCCGTTTTAGGGTGGTTATATGAATATATGAAATTTAGAACTCGATCTGGAGATTCTGATTCCTTTCGGGTGAGTCTTACAGGCACGTTTGCGGTGTCACATGGCATATTCTTACTATACGAGACTCCAAAAGGCTGCATTAACCACACAGTGTAGTTGGAGGCGACGAGTAGCCCGAAAGGAGCTAAGAAAACTGAAAATGGTTCAAACACATCACTTGACTTTGTATATTTTGTATTTAGGATGACTGTTGAATGAAGACACTCATATATTTTATGTATGCATGAAGGCTGCAAAGGAAACCGGTGCACTCAAAGAAGCAAAAGACAAATTAGAAAAACGTGTCGAAGAACTTACATGGCGCTTACAACTCGAGAAGCGAATGAGGGTAATTTCTTGATTACTTTCTTTTGTTTATCGTAACGTGTGGATCTAGGTGCAGACACCAAAGATCTCTGCCCTTCCATCCCTTGGATAGATAGAGAGGGAGGGCAAAGCGGTACGTGAGTTGGGTTCAGAACGTCGTGAGACGGTTCGGTCCATATCCGGTGTGAGCATTAGCGTGAAACAAAACAGCCCGACATTGTTCAGCAGCTGATATGTATGTTTTTCCCACTGAATTGTAGACTGATCTGGAAGAGGAGAAAGCTCAAGAAATTGCTAAATTACAAGATGCTTTACACAATATGCAATTACAAGTTGAAGAAGCAAATGCTCGAGTTATCAAAGAACGAGAGGCGATTCAGAAAGCTATTGAAGAAGCACCTCCAGTCGTCAAGGAAACTCCCGTTTTCGTCGAGGATACCGAAAAAATCAATTCCTTAATGGCTGAGGTGGAGAGTTTGAAGGTAGGTTTGTACTTTTTGTACCATTTTAAGTATAATCAACCACAATGCCACAAAGGAGCTCTAACCTTCAGCTAAGAGTGATTCTAGAGGAAAGTTAAGGATAATCTAACCCAGAGATTTACAGGCTTCATTGCTGTCGGAGAAAACGACAGCTGAAGAAGCAAGAAAAGCTTGTACCGAAGCCGAAGTTAAAAGTATGGAGCTGACCAAAAGACTTCAAGATTCAGACAAGAAAGCGGATCAGCTTCAGGAGTCGTTGCAGCGGTTCGTAGGAGTGATTAAATCTTTGCATCTATTGTTTATTTACATCAAACTGGTTATGTCTTTAAAGTCAATAATGAAACTATATTCTATGCATCAGGCTTGAAGAGAAGCTTTCGAATTCGGAATCAGAGAACCAGGTACTTCGTCAACAAGCCTTGACTATGTCGCCGACGGGAAAAGCTTTATCTGCAAGACCGAAGTCGATGATTATTCAGGTATATTATGGTGTTCGTATGATCCTCTGGTCTTTTAACTAAGATATTATCTTTGATACGTACCACCATTGTTTGGTTGAAACTTCAGAGGACACTAGAGAACGGAAATATTTCGCACGGAGAGGTCAAAGTATCGTCGGTAAGGGAAACTAATTTTTATGACAACAAAAGAACAATTTTAGTATATAGAAATTTTGTATCTTAAATTATATACTATGTATATCAGGATACAGCTCTTGCATTATCGAATCTACGCGAGCCTGAATCGGAAGAAAAACCACAGAAATCGCTTAATGAAAAGCAGCAGGTAAGAAGGGTTCTTAGCATTATTAAAAAGAGGAGACTGGGAGGGGTTTACTGTGAGATCCCATATCGGTTGGAGAGGAGAATGAAACATTCCTTATATGGGTGTGGAAACCTCTCCCTAGCAGACGCCTTTTAAAAATCTTGAGGGAAAACCCGAAAGGGAAAGCCCAAAGAGGACAATATTTGCTAGCGGTGGGCTTGGGCTGTTACAAATGGTATCAGAGCCAGACACCGGATGGCGTGCTAGCAAGGATGCTGGACACCTAAGGGGGGTGGATTGTGAGATCCCACATCGGTTGGAGAAGAGAACGAAACATTCCTTTTATAAGAGTGTGGAAACCTCTCCTTAGCAGACGCGTTTTAAAAATCTTGAGGGGAAGCTCGAAAGGGAAAGCCCAAATAGGACAATATTTGCTAGCGGTGGGCTTGGGCTGTTACAAATGGTATCAAAGCCAGACACCGAATGGCGTGCTAGCAAGGATGCTGGACACCTAAGGGGGGTGGATTGTGAGATCCCACATCGGTTGGAGAGGAGAACGAAACATTCCTTTTATAAGAGTGTGGAAACCTCTCCTTAGCAGACGCGTTTTAAAAACCTTGAGGGGAAGCTCGAAAGGAAAAGCCCAAAGAGGACAGTATCTGCTAGCGGTGGGCTTGGGCTGTTATGAATGGTATTAGAGCCAGACACCGAGTGGTGTGCCAGCAAGGATTCTGGACCCTTAAGGGGGGTGGATTGTGAGATCCCACATCGGTTGGAGAGGAGAACGATACATTCTTTATAAGAGTGTGAAAACCTCTCCCTAGCAGACGCGTTTTGAAAACCTTGAAGGGAAGCCTGAAAGGGAAAGGCCAAAAAGGACTATATCTGCAAGCGATAGGCTTGGGCTATTACAAATGATATTAAAGCTAGACACTAAGCGGTGTGCCAGCGAGGACGTTGGGACCCCAAGGGGGGTGGACTGTGAGATCGTCCCACATCGATTGGAGAGGAAAACGAAAAATTCCTTATAAGGGTGTGAAAACCTCTCCCTAGTAGACGCATTTTAAAAGTCCAAAGAAAACAATATCTGCTAGCGGTGGGCTTGGACTGTTACATTTATGCAAAAGTTGATTCTCCTTCGTGTTCGAGAGTAATTAGTTCATTTCTTCTATGCATTATGATGTTCAGGAGAACCAGGACCTTCTAGTAAAGTGCATATCAAAAGACTTGGGCTTTTCTGGAGGCAAACCAGTAGCTGCTTGTGTCATATACAAATGTCTTCTTCACTGGAGGTCGTTCGAAGTCGAAAGAACGAGCATATTCGATCGACTCATTCAAACAATAGCTTCGTCGATAGAGGTTATATGCAACGTTTGCTTCTGAAACAATTCTGTAGTGCTTGTCTGGTGAATTCATCTACATATTATTAACACTTGTGGCTTTAACTCTACTGAAGGTCCAGGATAACAATGATGTATTAACTTATTGGTTATCTAATACATCCACATTACTGTTGCTCCTTCAACACACTCTGAAAGCTAGTGGAGCTGCTAGCTTGACTCCTCAAAGGAGGAGAACTTCTACAGCTTCTCTTTTCGGAAGGATGTCTCAAGTACGACACGTCTCGACGTTCTTTCAGGCATTTATATTTTTTCGTTATTTCTTCTTAATCGCTGCTCATTTCCTCTTTTCACATTGCAGGGATTAAGGGGATCTCCGCAAAGTGGTGGACTATCGTTTCTTAACGGTCGGGGGCTGGGTCGAGTGGACGATTTTCGACAGGTTGAGGCGAAGTATCCAGCACTGTTGTTTAAGCAGCAGCTTACGGCGTTTTTGGAGAAAATATATGGAATGATAAGAGACAACATAAAGAAAGAGATCTCGCCTTTACTTGGATTATGTATTCAGGTAGTTTTCAAATCCTACCATCCTTTTAACTGTTTATAGAATGATAAAGAAACTTGTGAGATCTCACGTCGGTTAGAGAGGAGAACGAAACGTTCCTTATAAGGGTGTGGAAACCTCTCCCTAGTAGACGCGTTTTAAAACCGTGAGGTTGATAGAGATACATAACGAGCCAAAGTGAACAATATCGACTGGCGGTGAGTTTGAGCTGTTACAAATGGTATCAAAGCAGGACTAGATCCTCTCCATAGTAGTTACGTTTTAAAACCGTGAGGCTGACGACAGTACGTAATGGGTCAAAATGGACAATATCTGCTGGCGGTGGGCTTGGATTGTTACAAATGGTATTAGAGCTGGGTATCGAGTAGTGTGNGGGGGGGGGGGGGGGGAGTGGATTGTGAGATCCCACATCGATTGGAGAGGGAAAGAAACATTCCTTATAAAAGTGTGGAAACCTCTCCCTAGTAGACGGTGATGCGTAACGGGCCAAAGTAGACAATATCTACTAGCGGTGGGCTTGAGTTGTTACAAATGATATCAGAGCTATTAACTGGACGGTGCGAGGCACTGGTCGGAGTAGGGCTAGATCTCTCCACAGTAAGCGTGTTTTAAAACCATGAGGTTGATGACGATACATAACGGGCCAAAACGGATAATATTTGCTAGCTGTGGGCTTGGGTTATTACACGTTCCAGGCGGTGTGCCAGCGAGGACGCTGGGCCTCTAAGGGAGGGTGAGTTGTGAGATCCCACATCGATTGGAGAGAGAACGAAACATTCCTTATAAGGGTGTGGAAACCTCTCCCTAGTAGATGCGTTTTAAAACTGTGAGGCTGACAGCAGTACGTAACGGGCCAAAGTGGACAATATCTGCTAGCGGTAGGCTTGGACTGTTACAAAACTACTCTCAGATCATTTTGTTAACGAGCATCGCTCCGTTTATTATTGTAATCATTATTTAACGCGATGTTATATGCTTCAATGATGAGATTTTCTTCCTAAAATAGTGAGAATTTAGTAGCTACATTCAATTCAATGCAGGCTCCAAGGACATCAAGGGCAAGCTTAGTGAAAGGACGTTCCCAAGCTAACGCTATGGCTCAACAGGCCTTAATTGCACATTGGCAAAGCATTGTGAAAAGTTTAAACAATTACTTGAAGATCATGAAAGCAAACTACGTGAGTCTCGAGTTTTGCATCATATACTAACAATTCATCATCTTTATAGCAACTACAACCACGATCTTATGCCCGGTTTTGACAGGTACCTCCGTTCCTCGTCCGCAAAGTTTTCACTCAGATATTTGCGTTCATTAACGTTCAACTATTTAACAGGTAATGTAATTGCATTGAGTATCTTGCTGGGCCGACGTCAAAATTTTCCTTTTTTCACTTTAAGGTGTCGATTTGATTTGTTTTGCAGCCTTCTTTTGCGGCGTGAGTGTTGTTCGTTCAGCAACGGAGAGTATGTGAAAGCTGGGTTGTCTGAATTAGAACAGTGGTGCTCGGAAGCAACCGAGGAAGTACGATTCGTATACACAAAGTGAATCGATTCCATTGATATTGTTTATGTGTTCTTTCTAATGATCTTCTCCTGTGCAGTATGCTGGGTCTGCCTGGGATGAACTAAAGCATATTAGGCAGGCTGTTGGATTCCTTGTAAGATCATTTAAATTAGCTCAGTTCTTCAGTAATCTATGATTTTGGCTAACTTGTTTATGATTTGGACTCTTTTCCTTAGGTTATTCATCAAAAACCCAAAAAGACCTTGAATGAGATAACAAAAGATCTCTGTCCTGTTAGTGATTCCTTCTTAATCTCTTGTTTTTCAAATGATTTCAGCCTTTGATTTAGTGTTCTTACGTATTTTCATGTTTTTATACACTGTTCTTCAGGTGCTTAGCATACAACAGTTATATAGGATTAGTACAATGTACTGGGATGACAAATATGGCACACATAGTGTATCTTCGGAAGTACGTTAACTCGATGGAATCGGGTTTCTCTTAGCTTTGAAATTATTGTTCTGTTTAGTCGATTCTCGGGTCGCTGTACCTCGAATTCTCCTTATTCTGATACCGCTCTTTGTAGTGCAGGTTATTTTGAGTATGCGAATTTTGATGACTGAAAACTCCAACAATGCTATTAGCTCATTCCTGTTAGATGATGATTCTAGGTACAATCTTCATTCAAATTGCTATGCTATTCAATCTGTATGGTCTGATCTGTTTCTTGTTGGTGCAGTATCCCATTTTCTGTGGATGATATTTCCAAATCAATGAACCAAGTAGACGTAACAGACATTGATCCTCCACCGCTGATACGAGAAAACTCCGGGTTCGGGTTTTTGCTTCAACGTGCAGAGTGACGCCTTTGTGTTCATGATCATGGTTTATCAGGGTGAAAATCTTGTCTGCAGTAGCAAGTCTCTGTGCATATACTCATTGTTTGTCACCATTCCATGTGTATAGTTCTATTAAATTCCATCCACCTAGCGACCGAGTTCAGATGGTCGTATAGGATGAATTTATTTCGCCTCTCGTGTTATTTCAACGCTGAGAGGGTCTTCGTTTAGAAGCCATGAAGCGAACACAAGTCCAGAAAATGATCTCCATTGCAGTGGTCCTTGATTCATTTGGTTTTGGGTGTAGGGCTGGTTTTTAGGCCTCTTTTTTGGGTTAGTTTGTGGAAGAAATTTGTATTTAACTCGATGTAATTTTTCATTCTTTCAAGAAATAGGAACAAAAACGTTATAATATATCCTCTTGATTGCATTTTTTTTTCTCTTTTTTGGGGCTTTTGGTACAGTTTTTTGTGATCTTGTTGCCCATATGGCTAAGTACTTAAAGGCACCTAGAACAAAAAGGCTGGCAAGGTAAATCTAAGAACTATGAGCCAAAGAAAAGGAAGCAGTAATATTCTCATTAATCAAAAGGTATAACATGTCCAAACCTTATGACTGTTTGTGATGCGTGTGGATTAAACAAATGAAGTAAATGCAAAAATCTTAAACGTTTGAAGTATCTATTCTTCACAGCCATTCTCCAATGTCTATGAGATGGAAACACAAATGAAAAACTACTTGATCACTGATATAGCAGCTGATTATGAAAGCTTGTAAATACAGAACTTACAACAGTCATGGATCAACATTGATATATATGTGTATATGTATGTTTGAGAGAAAGATCGAACTCGTACCAGTAAGCGAAAACCCGTGTGAGCATAACGGCAACTAAGACTGCAAGGTTTCCCTTGAAGCAGTGTCGGTGACGATTTCGTCTGCTGCTGCAGGAACTGGGGGATGATTTTGATCGTCTTGAAGTGGCTGTGTTTCTGTTTTCTTCTTCTCCTTCAGAATCACCTGCCTTGGCATGACCTCTAACAAAAAGCTTCCTCCATTCCAGACGGCGGCTGAGACCTTTAGCAGCTGGAAAACAACGTGCAACCGATAGGACAAGAAGATTGGAACAGCCAATGCCATCGTCAATACTGTAAATATTCCCTGGAACAAAATGTACATGAACAGACGATTCTGATCTCCAAGCAAACCACTTAATTTCCACCATAAATTGTTTGTTTTCTGTGCCCTTTTGGACAGTTCCCTGAAAAACCATAGAAAGAGGGTATCAGCATGACTCAACACAAACGCAAATGCTTTGGCTAGCAGTTTAATTGATTTTTGGTCACACAGGGAGGACCTGTATGAAGTCATGACTTCGGGATCTCGTAAGAACCTTTGACGACGCAACACGTTGACAATCAGAAAGTAAAGAATCTGCCAGAGAGTGTAAGCAACCAAAGGAACTACAAACAGCCATGTCCATAAATATGACTTGTCCTCTACATAGGGCCATGAAGCTCTGCGGGAAGTTTTTTCAGGATGCATGGCTTCAAATGTAGCTTCGTTCCACCATCTAATGGTGAAGAAAACCAAACCTGGAAGAGCAACGTCGACAATATCATTAAGTAATAATACCATAAGGCACCAGAAATATTGACTTGCGAGTTCAATGGTCAATTACAGCATCCTACACCAAACTAAAAAAAAAAAAAAGAATTGTTATTAAACAAGGGCTACATCATTAAATGATACTACAAACAGAGCACAATCTCTGTTGTTGGTGATTATAACTTTGAAATTCTCGAATATTCGTGCAATAAATGGATCCTTCACAGCATTGGAAACATAACTTTCAACTATCAAGTACCAAGGCTGATGCTCAATTATTGCCTAATTCATGAAACTATGTTCTAAAGTCTGAAAAGAAATTAAATCATGAATGTAAATTACATTTGTTTCATCAATCGAATTTTTTTTTTTTTTTTCAAAAGCTGACAGAAGCAGGCATATCAGAGTGAGCAAAAGATAGACAAAACAGAGCTTTGAAGACCGACATAATTATTTTCGTTGGTATCTGTTCATATACAGAGCACCTTGAAGCAAATTACTTCGTTTATAAGCAATTTCTTCGGTAATCAAAAGGAACCCTTTAATTAGTTTTTCTTTCCAGGTAACTTCTGCTAGAAATGTTAGAAGAAAGGAAGAACATACTCACCAGGAATTAGATGTATAAGAACACTAACTATTTTATCAAAAGAACTAAAAACCAAGCTACAACGCCAAACAATGATCGCCCATGCTAATGGTCCCTACAGCAATAGTTAAAATGTCAAAATGGAGGTAAGTGAATTAAATTTCCAGTCAGGTTATAGAACAGTGTAATACTAACCTCTGCAAATGCGAAGCAAATCATGAAAAGTTTTTCATTTTTTGGATACAGAAGAAGATCAACAATGAAAATCGTGTTTGCATAATAGCAAAAATCCTGAATCAAGAACATAAATATGTTAGCTCCTTAACATGAGGGGCTTCTTGATGATATACAATCAAAATGATAGCAGCCATTCAAGCAAATGAATTTTAGGTGCATTGGAATCCTATTAAAGGGTGTGATCAAAGGAAACATCCTAAACATCCTATCAGAAGCAAAAAGCCAAAGGAAGAGTTTCCAATTGACATTCATCTATTAGCAAACAATATAACCTAGATATTTAAAAATTGTCCGACTCCAGTTCTCGAGCTCGGGAATCACCAACCCGTTTCCTCCATTAGACCCAACCACGTAGCATGCTTCTTCATAACTCCACCAAACATGCTGCTGTAGTTACTTTACCCAAATCACATTTAAACATCCTAATACACTGAATTTTTAAACATCTTGTAACAGACCAAGCCCACCGCTAGCAGATATTATCCGCTTTGGCCCGTTACGTATCGCCGTCAGCCTCACGGTTTTAAAACGTGTTGCTAGGGAGAGGTTTCCACACCCTTATAAAGAATACTTCGTTCCCCTCTCCAACTGATGTGGGATCTCACAATCCACCTCCTTAGGGGCTAAGCATCTTCGCTGGTACACCGCCTGATGTTTAGCTTTGATATCCAAAGCCCACCACTAGCAGATATTGTGCGCTTTGGCCCATTAAGTATCACTATCAATCTCACGGTTTTAAAACGCGTCTACTAAGTAGAGGTTTCCACACCTTTATAAAGAATGCTTCGTTTCCCTCTCCAACTGATGTGGAATCTCACACATCACCTCTCCATCCACACGTTGATTCAAGTTGATTCAAGTCGATGACATCTTCTGGATGGGGGTCATAACTGTCTGAATCAGGCACATGTTTGAAAGCCAACTAAATGATCCATCTCCTTCTATGGTTGCTAGAACCCAAGCTTCTAAACTATATCCAAGAAAATACCATTTATCCAAATCCAGCGACTATACGATTAAAAGTATCTAAAGTGTCAACTAGACCATGATGTCATAGTGTCTAAAAGAACGTTTACAACTTCCATGGAAGAGAAAAAGAGGGGAAATGAAGGAAAAACAAAAAAAAAACAAAAGATTCAATGCTTACCAAAAGGTAGTAGTGCCATTTCTTGAACCGATAGTATATCCAACGAAGAGGGACAAAGGTGACATAAAAAAAACAATATACATATGGAATATCCTGAGGTCCTGATCAGAAAAATAGCCACAAAATTGAAGGAAAAACATTAATCTTGCAATAGATAAAGGCATCGCAATCGATTGATTCATATCATTTTACTCACTCGCTCCTAACAGGAAGCAAAATCCTCCGAAACCAAGAACTCCGACCAGGTGCGTGACCTAAAAATAAGTAGAAAAACGCGCGCAAAGTAAGATTCTAGAAGAAACGGAATCGAAACGATTAGAAACGAATCATTCTCGCGATGGCGGTAAATCGAAATCCAATAACATCAAAACAGTACTATTGAATCGTTTCGGCAATACAGTGCGAGTCAAACCTTGTTAATGAATCTTTCGTGTTCTTCGGCCTGCTTAGCGATCTTAACCGCCTGTTTGGATATGATCTCTTTCGTCTGAACAGCTTGTTTCGATAGCATCTCCTTCGTTTGCGCCATTTTCTGCGAATCGAATCGTTCAAAAACCAAAAACGCAAAAAAACCGAAAGTAAATCATCAGAAAACAGCATCGACAAATTGTAAAAAGTGAAAACAGAAACAAAAACAAAAACAAATCAGCACACCTTGGATCGTTCCTTCAGCGCCTGCCTAACCTGTTGATACGAGTCTCCATCTGTATACTCCAAGATATGTTCGTTTTGCGCCATTTTTTCTACCATACAGAGATTTCAGAAACAAAGAATCGGAAAAACGAATTTGCAGAATGGTATAGAAGGAATACAATCTCTAACAGGAAGAAGGCCGGCCCTCGATTGCTGTCGAAACTAATTTGCTCAGATTTCAAATGCAATCCAAAAGAAAAACTACTTCGACAAAGATCTTCGTGTGATTTGTTAAATTAATATCCCTGAATTCCGAATTAAAAAGAATATATACATTGCGTTATAGATTGAAGAACCCGTGAATCCTATTTTTCACATTTCTAGAACCTACCAATCGGCAATCAATTGGAACACAATTAAAATCATACAAGATTTTATACCTTGCTCATGAACTAATTTATGCATCTATTAAATGAAATGATAAAATAAATAAAAATAAAACTTATAACAATAAATAACAATGCAACCTAAATAAACACCTGATTTAAATACAAGTTCAAAATTTATGAATTTAATATGATTTATGTGTTCAACAAAATTATATATTAAAGTATGGTTTCCAATCCATTATAAAAGCAACTAATAATTTTTTACTAATAATTAAAATATATAACTTATTTTGGATGTAATCAAGGTTGGGTTCGGTTGACTCCATACCATCTTAAGCCTGAACTTTAGGGTTAATTGGGTTGGTGATTCGAGCAACCCGAATAGAGTTCCGAATCTAATTTAACCCAACCCAACCTTGAATGGGTTGAGTGATCGGGTTAATTGGGTTGGTGATTCGAGTAACCCGAATAAAGTTCCGAATCTAATTTAACCCAACCCAACCTTGATTGGGTTGAGTGATCGGGTTAATTGAGTTGGTGATTCGAGCAACCCGAATAGAGTTCACAATCTAATTTAACCCAACCCAACCTTGATTGGGTTAATTGGGTTGGTGATTCGAGCAACTCGAATAGAATTCACAATCTAATTTAACCCAACCCAACCTTGATTGGGTTGAGTGATCGGGTTGTTTTATATATATATATATATATATATATATACTTAAAAAAAAATTCATAATAACTAAAATCTTATAAAATAAAATATAAAATAATATAAAATATTTTAAATTTTTATATTAATTTTAAAAGTAGAGTTGGATGGAATTCTATTTTCGAGTTAGTCGAGTTGACCTAACTAAAAAATGTCAACTGCGAACCGATTCGAATTTTCAATTTTTAAAAGAATTAATCTTAACCTAACTCGAAAAAATCTAATAATTCAACATTTATTAATAAGTTAATATGTTTATTATTTATATTATATTTTGTTAACATAGATTAAAATATTGATATTATAAAATAAAATATTTGATAATAAAGGTAAGCTTGATGTGACGTTTCACGAATGAGCTCCAAGTGGCTTCATTGGTGACGTAAGTGTTTTCTGATTGGTCAATGACTGTGTACTAAGGGACACGTGTCAGATTTAGATATAGATGTCGTTCACAATCTTTCATGCACTCATTGCATGCCACGTAGCTGTTACGTGGCAGTAGGAGAACAAAAGCTAGAGCTCTATTTAAATATATTTGGTTTTTTTTGCCTTAAATATATTTCAACCGTTTGTGACATATATATATAATTATTAACTAAAACTAAACCGATATTGTTAATATTTTAATTAAAATATTGAATCTTATTATGCAAAATATATAAATACTTCCAAAAACTTTATAAATTTTCATTCTAAATTCTTTACTACACAATCAATCAAAACTCTCCACGTGGAATTTAAGGGTGACATGAGTTAAATTAGTAAATTCATTTAGATCAATCTCAAATTTGGGATTAGTTAGACGGGTGATCGAGCAACTCAAAATTGTGACACAACTCACCCTAATCTTCTATTTACCGGTTGAGTTGGGTTGGGTTGTCAAGTTAAAAAAAATAAGTTTAGATTAGCTACTCTGATTGGTTCAATCAGAGTGCCACCAAGAGCAGTGTGCAACAATGAGTGACGAGAAGCGTGCAAATAAGTGGGATTGGGAGCCAACTGTACTGTTAGCATCTATTGTCCTCTTTGGGCTTTCCCTTTCGGTTTTCACACCCTTATAAATTGTGTTTTGTTCTCCTCCCCAGCCCAACGTTCTCGTTGGCACTCTTTCCTTCCTCCAATCGATGTGGGACTACCACCAAATCCACCCCTTTCGGGGTCCAGCGTCCTTGTCTGCTAGGGGAAGGTTTCCGTCCTCGCTGGCACTCTTTCCTTCCTCTAATCGATGTGGGACTGCCACCAAATCCACCCCCTTCGGGCCCCAGCGTCTTTACTGGCACACCGCCTCGTGTCTACCCCCCTTCGGGGAACAGTGAGAAAGCTGGCACATCGTCCAGTGTCCAGCTCTAATACCATTTGTAATGGCCCAGATTCACCGCTAGCAAATATTGTCCTATTTGGATTTTCCCTTTCGGGCTTTCCCTCAAGACTTTAAAACGCGTCTACTAGGGGAAGGTTTCTACACCCTTATAAATGGTGTTTTGTTCTCCTCCCCAACCAATGTGAGACATCACACAAACAATGTGCAGCTGTGAGCAATACAATCGTGCCAATGGCGTGGCATGAGCCTGCGATGCAGTGGTGCAGGCTCGACAATATGGGAGCGGTGACAGCATTGCGAAAAGAATCAGAAGTAAACCCTAAAATGGAAAGTTGAAGCTAAGAGTATATATATATATATATGATTGTATCTTTTTATAATACTCGGTTCGATTCGAGTTGACCCGAAACTTTTCTTTTGAACTTAAAAACCGAATTGAATCGATTCGATTTTAGAAAAGATAACTCAACTCAACACTAGTGATTCGAGTTCAGTTGATATGGTTGAATTTTTAGATTCAATATACACCCTAGTTGATATAACCTACGATCAATAAATTAACGGTCTTTTATCTGTTCGAATTGACCCGTAACTTGTTGACCTAGAACCTCTATGTTACAACGACCTTATTACAAATATCAAAATGAAAGCCATAAGAACTAAACATAAAATTGGGAACAAACCAAATCACAATTGCCCTAATTCTTCAAGCACTCAAGCACAACGCTTCCAAGCTTCCCTTCATTAATGGCGTCCACCACTTTCTCAATATCTTCTCCAGGGCTCACCTTCTTCGCTCCACTGAGCAGCTGAGTACCAACCTCAGTCCTCACAAAGCGATAGATCGGGTAAGTGCTGCATTTCTTGATTCTATTTTCCACTAAGAATTCACCATTCTCAAATCTCCCTCTCGCATTTTCCACATCGTTTTCCAATTTCTCCTTTAATTCCTCAAGAAACCCCGGGATTTGCTTGAAAATTGCAATGCCTGTTTCGTTTCCGTTCTCTTTTTTGGCTGTTGCAATCCCTTTCAGCGCTCTTTGGACTAGAACTTCCAGTAATTTTGGGATTAGGGCGTATGAGGTGTTCGTAGGATCGTCGATGTAGGAGAAAACTGGTTCGCGATCGATTACTTGTAATAGGTCTTTCTCGCAGAATCGCGATTCGGTGAGAGATCCGTAGTCTGTAACGTATAGTGTTCTTCTGATTGTTTGGAGAACTGCATTTCTCACAACTTCCCTCATATTTTCTTCTTGTTGTCTTAAATCGATTGCTTGGCAGAGGGCCACCATGTATGTAGCGGACATGAGCTTGAGAATCTCGATGGCTTCGGCGGATTTTCTGGCTGAGATTAGACCTAGAGAGTTTACATCTTGATTGTGTTGTTCTGCACTCTGGACATGAGTTGTGACAGGGTTTGCTAAGTATTGGAGCTCAGAGCAATAAGCAGCCATGGCGATTTCCGCACCTTTGAATCCGTAATCCAAGCTAGGGTTTGGCCCACCGCTCAAATTGGACGGCAATCCATTGTTGAAATGATCACAGACGAGTTCGGAGAATTGGGCGAACATTAGCTTACCAATTGCAGCGATGGCGATTCGGAGATTATCCATGGAAACTCCGATTGGGGTCCCTTGAAAGTTTCCTCCGTGCAGAGCCAGATTCCGGCTGACATCGATCAATGGATTATCATTCACAGAGTTGATCTCCCTTTCAATCGAATGGGTTGCCATTCGAATGACTTCGATTTGAGGTCCAAGCCATTGTGGGGAAGTTCGAAGTGCATAGCGATCTTGTTTTGGCTTAGTTAATGGGTTGTTTTCATGGCGGATTTTTGCTTCTTTCATGAAATCGCTTTGGTTCAAGAGAAACTCCATGGCTGCGGCGGACTCAATCTGGCCAGGGTGATGCTTGAGTTTATGAGTCAATGGGTCTGCAAATTCTGGCTTCCCGAGCATGGCTTCACAGAACAAAGCAGAGAGAACGACGGCTAAAAGAGCTAAAATATTGGCGTCGTAGCAAACAGTGGCGGCCACGGCCGACCCAACAGCGGTTCCGTTGACAAGAGCTAAGCCTTCCTTTGCTTGAAGCTCAAATGGGCCTGCAATTCCAGCTCTCTTGAGAGCTTCCATGGCAGTGATCTCATCCCCTTCAATGGTGGTAACCTTGGAATTATGCCTTCCAGTGATAACACCAGCAATATAAGACAATGGAACAAGATCTCCAGAAGCTGTGATTGTCCCTCTCAAAGGCAATTTAGGTACCAAATTCTCATTCATGAGCTTCACCACAGCTTCAAGAATTTCCCAACGAATGCCCGAGTAGCCTTGCATCAATGTGTTAGTTCTAACAAGCATGGCTGCCTTTGAGTATCCAGATGGAAGATTATCCTTTCCAATAACTCCAGCATTGAGGAACCTAATGAGTTCTGTTTGGAGGTCGGCCGCTTTGGTCGTACGCCGGTGGGAAGTCGAACCAAAACCAGTGGTAACTCCATAGATATCAGTTCCACTAGAGATTTTCTCAGCAACCCATGTTGCACTTTTGGCCACACGATCATGAGCCACAGCTTCATTCAAGTTGACTTTGACGTCGCTACGACGAGCAATGGCAGTGACCTGAGCGACAGTAAGGGTGGCACCTTCAATGTCAACAGCTCGAGCATCTTGAAACTCCGATAGCATACGACAAACCTCCTCAAGATGGGTGTGGCTGAGAGCGTTCGCAGCCTTGTTCCAGTAGTCGGAGGGCGAAACGAAGGAAAATGATTTCGATTGAGGAACGGAATCGGGTTGGGAGAGAGGCGAGTAGCAGAAGAATTCAGAGTTGGCCATTAGAAGAAGAAGAAGAAGAAGAAACTAGCAAAGAAGAAAGGGTGAGTGAGTGCACTGAGAGTACAGAGTCTTGGATGAGTTGTGGCCTTTGGAGGAAGAAATGGACACGAATTTATAGCAAATTTTGACCGTTGGTTTCTAACTTCTTGTCGAAGTTGAAGATGAACTTCTTAGAAAAGTTGCAAATCACAGAACCTTCCCTTGCATGAGAAAAGAAAAACCCTATTAATTTTTTTTGTTTCTTTTTTATTTTATTAAGAAATTCACCTTGAAATGAGTCATTATACTTTTAATAAATCTTAAATTTAATTTTTTATTAAAATTTGTTATATAGTAATATTAATAATTTTCATGCTATAGATTAAATTTAAAATTTATTATAAGTTTTAAATTATAAGGTCTAAAATGTTACTTTAACCTATTATTTATTATTTATAAAGTATGTTATAAAAACTATTGCAAAAAGTGAACTTTTAATTTTCAATTTTCTAATATAATTTATATTAAAAATATAAAACGTCGTAATAAATCTAATAATATTTTATAAAAAAACATATAATATAATATTAATATTTTAAAAATTATTTATTTATTTAGCGGGGATTGGAGTAGGGTCGAGAATATATACTTTTAAAATAATAGTAATTGACAACCTCCTTTCATGTGACATGACATTTCCATGTTTTAGTTATATATGAATTTTGCCTTCACATTTACCATCTTTTTTCTGTTTTCTTTTTTTGAAATTCCATTATTTTTATAATGTTTTTTCTTTTCAAATTCAATGCCAATTTTTAAATGTGATTTTCATTTTTCACCCCACAAATAATATTAAATTAGACTTCTTTTTAAAAAAAATCCATAAGCATATAGATCAGGTCGTATGCACCTCAACTAACTTCACGAGACAACTACACTACCCTGCAATATTTAAGTGTGAAAAAAATACATGAGTGTTCGAACCCGTTTATAACAATTATATATCATTGAAGTTTTTTTTATGAGAATAAAGAAAGAATATATTAGATTTTTTTTAATTAATTAATTTGAACAAGGGATTAGCTTTAAGTTAATTATTTTTTTTATTAAATATTTTGGATTTAAATTATTTAATTTTCTAGTCAACATATATTATTAAAAAAAAGGAAATTGTTAGGGAGTTTCTCTCTTTTTTTAAGTGGAATCTTCGTTGTTGTTCACTAATTAAATAAATAAAAAATTACATAAATTCTAAGTATATTCTAACGGTTTAGATCCACCGCTAGCAAATATTATCCTTTTCGAACTTTTTCTTTTAGGCTCCACTCAAAGTTTTAAAAGACGTCTGCTAGGAGAAGGTTTTCACACATTTTTAAACGGTGGTTTGTTCTCCTCCCCCAACCAATGTGGGACATCACACATATATATAAATAAGTCAACTCCCGTGCATATATACACAAATATACCTACTTAATTTTTTTCATTAAAAATTTTATTCCATAAAAATTAACATAATTATGTAAATTAAAATTATGGTAATTACCTCATTATTAATTACATTTTGAAAAAGGCATAAATCTGTGATACTCGATAATAATAATAAAAAATAAAATAAATATTAAAAAAAAAAAAACAATTTTCCAAGTCTTTGTGGAACCCACCCCCATGGAAAATCAAGTCCTAGCTAGAAAGAAAATATGTGGATATGAATTAAATAATATATATATTAGAAATTTCCATTATTTTTCTTCCTAAAAAAGAAAAAAAAAAAAAGAAAAAAAAAAAGGTCAATTCCATGTAAAGTTCCCCACAATTTCTTTGCAATTTCAAGCCTATCATAAATCATTGTTAGGTAGAAAATATGTGGATAAGACTTAAATAAAATATAGATTATAAAAATATCTCTAATATATATATATATATATATATATATTCTATGTTTTAATTTTAATAATACTATGTTTTAAAAAATATATTTACGGATAAAAATTATTAGTATTTATTTCAAAAATATTTTATTAATATTTTTTAACTTAAAAAAAAAAATTACTCTTGTCTTCGGCACCACACCACGTTAAAAAAAATATTCATGAATAAATAAAAATAATAAAAAGTTGGTGGGTATTTTTAAAATATTAATGGTAAAGATATTTATTAATTTTTTAAAAAAATAAAAATAATTTGAGAAGTTATTAAAAAAAAAGTAAGTTTATTAATAAAAACATATTTATTAATTTCAAACCTAGTATAAATCATTTTCGTTCATTGTGGGGACCACTAAAACATCATTTTTATTTTTAAAAATTATTGTTAATTAAAAGTAGGTACAAATTGGTCGTTCTCCACCACAATTTAAAATATTTTTTTAATAAAGAACACAATTATTATTTTTTTATTTTATTTTTTTTTTTTGTGTAATTTATAAGAAGTCTTGAAATTTTCTATAGAATGGAAAACATGGCTTTGTATTATCCACGTGTAAATTTGTGTTTATTTGAAGTAGTTTTTTCAAAAAAAAATTAATTTATTGATATTTTAATATGAAATAATATGACATATTGATATTTAAATACAAATTCATAAACTTTTGAATTTTGTGTATAATTAATAAAATATCTAAACATTTATTTTTATTTATTAATTACAGCTCTTGATATCTACTTAATAACTAATAAATTTAATTTAAATTTTCAATATATTAGTTTCCATAAATATTAGAAAATACAAAAAAAAAAAAAACAATAATTAATTTAGAATTAAATTAAAACAATTAATTATTTGTTTTTAATTAACTAAATTTAATTGCAAAATCAAGAATAATTGCAGCTGATTATATATATATATATATATATATAGCATCTCTGCCTTGGCTTTCTTTTCTTTCTTTTTGCATTTCAAATTATCATACAACTAAAATTAGTTGGAATCCAAATGGTTCATATCAAATGGCACTTTGACTCTCTGCCATACATACATACATGCATGCATGCATATATATATATAGATATATAGATATATATATATATATATAGAGAGAGAGAGAGAGAGAGAGAGAGGTGGAAAGAAGGAGCCTCCGAGTTAATGTTTCATTACTACTACAGCACATTCCGTTTGCTCTGAGAAGCCTGAACTGCAGCCAACTTCTTACGATCAATTTGGAGAAGAAGACCAAATCAATGTGGTTCTAAGCCCCATTTGCCAGCGACTCATCTGGTGCCAAAGGCTGTGAAACCAGTATAACAACACAAACCATCAACAATCGAAGGCAAAACATTCTCGGTTTCGTCGAACAAAATGAAGGCTAGTGTTTATTACATAACGGTTAAGAGATGCACAGTAAGAGCTCAAACACACTACTAGCAGATATTGTCTTCTTTGGGCTTTCCCTTTCGGCTTCCTCTCAAGGTTTTAAAACGCGTCTGTTATTGAGAGGTTTCCACACCCGTTTAAGGAATGTTTCGTTTATCCTCTCCAACTGATGTGAGATTTCACAATCCACTCCCCTTGGGGGCCAGTGTCCTCGCTGGGACACGGGACACCGCTCGATGCTTGACTATAATACCATTTGTAACAGTCCAAGCCTACCACTACAAATATTATTCTCTTTGAGCTTCTTCTCAAGGTTTTAAAATGTGTCTGTTGTTGAGAGGTTTCCACACCCTTATATAAGAATGTTTTGTTCCCCTCTCCAACCGATGTGGGAGCTCACAATCCACTCCCCTTAGAGACCAGCGTCCTCGCTGGTACACCGTCCGATATCTGGCTCTGATACCATTTGTAACAGTCCAAGCCCATCGCTAGCAAATATTGTCCTATTTGGGTTTTCCCTTTTGGGCTTTCCCAAGGTTTTTAAAACGCATTTGTTAGGAATTGGTTTCCATACCCTTATAAGAAATGTTTCGTTCCCCTCTTCAACCGATGTGGGATCTCACAATCCACCCCCCTTGAGGGCCAACGTTCTCGCTAGCATACCGTCCAATATCTGGCTCTGATACCATTTCTAACAGCCCAAACCCATCGCTAGCAGATATTGTCCTATTTGGGCTTTCCCTTTTGGCTTCCCCTTAAAGTTTTAAAACGTGTCTGTTAGGGGGAGGTTTTCACACCCTTATAAGGAATGCTTCTTTCCCTTCCCCAACCAATGTGGGATCTCACAATCCACCCCCCTTGGGAGCCAGCGTCCTCGCCGGCACACCGCTCGACGACTGGCTCTGGGATCATTTGTATTAGCCCAAGCCCACTACTAATAAATATTGTTCTCTTTGGGTTTTCCTTTTCAGACTTCCCCCAGGTTTTTAAAACGTGTATGTGAGGGAGAGGTTTCCACACCATTATAAAAAATGCTTTGTTCCCCTCTCCAATCAATGCGGGATCTCACATGCACCGATCGCTACTTCCAGAAACACGAAACGATGAAGCGAAGAAATGACGAAAATGAAATGTAACAGGTAGTCCAAGGTTCAGTAATATGGATGAACATTCCAAAAAACATAAATGAATTGTACAGTGTTTCACAGATTCAGAAATGTGGATGAATCTAAATAAAACAGGACAAGTCAAGCTAGCTGCATTTAGTCCACACAGAGTGTTTCATCATCATGCTTTAATCTTTAACTAATCTAATTCATGCAATCCATGCAAAGACTTTCTATTAGTTTCATTTGAATGACCTATCGACCCGAAATAAGAACCGGGGAGAAAAGAGTTTGATCGTTAGTTATATTAAGAAATAATCGAACCTTTGTCGTCGCCTGATGGTTCACGTTCTCCGTTCTCCGGTACGTTTTGATCAAGGAACTGCTGTATTGTTCTCCAGTAATGATCGCCACCAGCTACCCAAGTGTCCATATGCATACCGGAGAGAAAATCGACAAAGAGACAACGGTTATTATGTGCAGCTGCTTTGGCATACAGCCTCTGCATGTGGACTGGGGGAACCATCTCATCTTGTAATCCAGATAAGAAAAGAATTGGCTGCTTAATCTGCAGAGATGATTTCATTTCAAAGAGAGTTACTTACCACCAAAGCAAGTAAATAATGTAAAAAATATAACGAAAGTGTTGTAACAACTCAAGCCCACTGCTAGTAGATATTGTCCGCTTTGGCCCGTTACGTATCGCCGTCAGTCTCACGGTTTTAAAACGCAGGGAGAGGTTTCCACACTTTGGAATGTTTTGTCCATGTGGGATATCACAATCCACCCCCCTCTTAGGGGTCAGCGTCTTCGTTGGCACACCGCTTGGTGTCTGGCTCTAATACCATTTGTAACAGCCCAAGCTCACCGCTAGTAGATATTGTTCGCTTTGAACCGTTACATATCGCCATCAACCTCACGATTATAAAACGCATCTACTAGGGAGAGGTTTCCACACTCTTATAAGAAATGTTTCGCTCCTCTCTCCAACTGATGTGGGATATCACAATCCACCCCTCTTGAGGGCCCAGCGTCCTCGCTAGCACACCGCTAGGTGTCTGGCTTTGATACCATTAGTAACAGCTCAAGCCCACTGCTAGTAGATCTTGTCCGCTTTGGCCTGTTATGCATCACTGTCAGCCTCACGATTTTAAAACGCGTCTACTAGGGAGAGGTTTCCACACCCTTATACGGAATGTTTTGTTTCTCTCTCCAACCAATGTGGGATCTCACAATCCACCCCCTTGGGGGCCTAGCATCCTCACTGGCACACCGCTCGGTGTCTCACTCTAATACCATTTGTAACAGCTCAAACCCACCCCTAGTAGATATTGTCCGCTTTGGCCTGTTACGTATTGTCGTTAGCCCCACGATTTTATAACGCGTCTATTAGGGAGAGGTTTCCACACCCTTATAAGGAATGCTTCGCTCCCCTCTCCAACCGATGTGGAATCTCACAAATTTAAATCACTATTTTTCGGATTAATACTAAATTGTTAAGCCCCACCTTACCAACTACGTCAATGGTGATCCATGGAGAACGCACAAGAAAATTGAGAACCTTGGGACCTTTTGAACCAGGGCCTCCAATAAACCATTTCAGAAAGGGTAGCAAAACTCCAGCCATATCCAAAATTGATGTAAAAGTATTTTCTAATATCAATGCAGCAACCTGCAATTCAGAATCTGGTAAACAACCTACAAAATGCAGAATAAAACGCACAAAAAAGCTCAACGAAGAACAACGTAAAGCCCTACGTGACATTATCATGATCCACAATGAATTACCCGTTTATGGGGTCGAATCAAAACGTTCGAAAAAGCCATCAATCAAATCGCTTTTACGAAAAACACGAGACATCTAAGTCATACAAGTAAAGAGATATACAAGAGGCTATACACAACTAACCGTAGCCCTCCTAGAAATACCTTATCGGGGTTGTTTTTGGTAAGAACTGATCCAACAGCACCCCCGAGTGACCTTCCGAACACTATTATTCTAGACGTGTCGATATCAGTCCTTTGAGAAAGATGATCCAATGCAGCCTGCTCAAGTAAAATAAAAGCATAATGTTTTTAAGTACACTTGTTGAAAAAACATAATAGAACAAATTAAGAACAAAGCACACCTGAGCATCTCTAGTAATTCCAAGCTGAGATGGATAGCCATCACTTGCTCCATAACTGCTTGAGGACATATGGCATCAGTGACCATTCCATTAAAGTAGCAGCAATATATATCAACTAACATATTGCTACTGAAATACATTAAAAGAACATACCCTCTGTAAGAAAGCATGAACACATTGCACTGTAACTTTTGTATCATGATGTGGACCATTTCGAGACGATGGGCAATGTCTAGAGCCGGAAGTCAAGGTCAAAAATAGTTATCGAACCCAAAAAAACCATTAACATATTGTTAGAAATCACGACACTCTATAATGGTATGATATTGTCCACTTTGAGCATAAGCTCTCATGACTTTGCTTTTAGTTTCCCCTAAAGTCTCGTACCAATGGAGATAGTAATCCTTACTTATAGGCCAATGTGGACTCCCTCCCAACAATCCTCGACAATTCTCCCCTCGAACAAAGTACACTATAGAGCCTCCCCTGAGCCCTATGAAGCTCTCGAACAGTCTCCTCTTAATTAAGGCTCAACTCCTTTGTCTAGAGCCCTCGAACAAAGTACACCCTTTGTTTGACACTTGAGTCACTTTCTGACTATACTTTCGAGGCTCACGACTTTTTTGTTCGACATTTGAGGATTCTATTGACATGGCTAAGTTAAGGGCATGGCTCCGATACCATGTTAAGAATGAGAAACCTCCACAATGGTATGATATGGTCCACTTTAAGCATAAGCTCTCATAGCTTAGCTTTTGGTTTCCCAAACAGGTCTCATGCTAATGGAGGTAGTCAACGTGGGACTACTCATGTTCTTCCTCTTAAGTAGTCAATGTAGGACTACTCTTTTTAATAATCTTGAACAATCCTCCCCTCGAACAAAGTTTACCATAGAGCCTCCCATGAGGCCTACGGAGCCCTCGAACAACCTCCCCTTAATCGAGACTCGACTCATTTATTTGGAGCCCGATACTTGAGTCACTTTTGACAACACCTTCGAGATTTCACACGTGCATCAGGAACAAAATTCTGATCTAAGAAGTACGTATATTTAAACAAGCTAGAAAATGTAGTTAAACAATAATTTTCTCATATCTCATTCCATAAAGATGACCATGACAATCAGGATACTTCCAGCATTCTCTTGGAAAAAAAGGATGGTAGGACCTGCAAAACAGCAACACTACAATGTAAGCCTTGAAAAGTTACCACATATTAAGGTAAGAAGCATAAATTACGGTTAAAATAAGAAGCATAAATTACGGTTAAAATAAGAAGCATAAATTATGCTGTTGAAGGGGAAAAACAGACAAATATACGGTTAAAATAACCAGTAAAAAAGATAAATGAAAGATGAATATCCCATAACGAATAAATCAATTGTCCTTCAGATCACTACATGTAATAGCCAATGTAATAGCCAAAGTCACCACTAGCATATATTGTCCTCTTTGGGCTTTTCCTTTCGGGCTTCCTCTCAAAGTTTTTAAAACGCGTCTACTAGGAAGAGGTTTTTACACCCTTACAAAGAATGCTTAGTTCCCATCTCTAACGTGGGATCTCACAATCCACCCCCCTTCGGGATCCAGCATTCTCACTGGCACATTGTCCGATGTCCACCCCTCTTCAGGGCTCAGCATCATCGCTGGCACACTGCTAAGTGTTCACCCCTTTCGGGACTCGGCGTTCTCGTTGGCATACCGCCCAGTGTCTAGCTCTGATACCATTTGTAATAGCTCAAGCCTACTACTAGTAGATATTTCCTCTTTGAGTTTTCCCTTTCGGGATCCCCTCAAAGTTTTTAAAACGTGTCTGCTAGGGAGAGGTTTTTACACCCTTATAAAGAATGCTTAGCTCCCCTCTCCAACCAATGTGGGATCTCATGTAGTAGGGCGAACAGTTATTTGATTCAAATCATCTACAACCACTTAGAGCCTTATATCAGTCACATGTTAAAGCCTGCATGAGTCAGTAATCACTATGGCAGATGGAAATTCTACAAGATGGTAGAACCTGCAAGGGAAAAATATCTATTTCTTAATTCAAAATAAGCCCCAATCCTCCTAAAAGTTCTTTAAAAAGTAGGCGACTCCCCATCTGGATGCGGCTGTACAAACATTTAAATGCAGTCTTGCATGCCACAAGTATAACGGATCGGACAATATCTACTAGCGGTGGGTTTGGGCTGGTTGTTACAAATGGTATCAGAGCCAGACATTGGGTGATGTGCCGACAAGAACGCTGGCCCCCTAAGTGGAGTGAATTGTGAGATCCCACATCGGGAACCAAGTATTTCTTATAAGGGTGTGGAAATCTCTCCCTAGTAGAGACGATTTAAAACCGTGAGGCTAACGACATTACGTAATGGGCCAAAACAGACAATATCTACTAGCGGTGGGCTTGAACTAGGTTGTTACAAATACCCGAGACATCAATATTCTTAATCATCCTCAATTCCTCCAACGCAAATGGATCCTCCACACAAATTTTGAGCTAAACTTATCTACCACAGATTTGATTAACTTAAGCATCCAAACTTACTCGTCAATAATTGAACAACAGAGCATCCCAACAAATCTAATCAACACCCTGCATTTCAAACCACTATCTACAGAAGATAAACATAAAACAAAGCCATCTCGAGCACTAATCAAATAACCCAACGACAAAACAAAAACAAGATCCGACAGCCCCAGGTCCAGAAAGCAGCTCAGAATCAGAAAAAACAGAACAAGCCCACATCACCTAAACCTTAACGGCAAAACCCATCAAAATTCAATCACGAAAATCGACAAAAACCGAATGAGAAACAAAAAGCGAAGGATCAAACCTCGGCAATCGGGGAAGAGTTTGATGAACCATGAGTGAAGGCGGACACCATCAGAAGATCGAAGCCACACATCTTCATAAACAAGCCGAAGCCGAGATGGGTTAATCGCGTACGATTTAGTAAGCCCCGGAAGAACCGGCACATAAACCAATCTCTCCTGGAAAGCAACCAGTAACGCCATTCCAGCGACCACCAAGCCTCCGACGCCATAGAGTAACACATTCACATAAGAAACCATACTCGATCTCCCGTTGCCGTTGGGTTTTGTCGTTTTCCCTCGATTTGAAAATTGAAATGGGGAAAATTCAAGAGATTTTGGGGATTTGGGTTTGAAATTCGGAGTAAAACTAAACTTGGGTTGATACTTAATTTGCCAATGAAGGGTTACATAGTGTGTGTGCTCGTTCGCGCCCCTCGCGCAGTGACATTGGCAGGCAATGCTTATGGCTATGGCGCCGCTCTGCGTGAGCTTTGAACCACACTCTACCAAACAAAAAAGGGTTTAATGAAGCTTTGGTTGCGTGGCCGAGGCTCCTTCAGTAATTTAACAAAAAAAAATGTATTTTATTTCCAACTTTTAATTTTAGCGGGAAAATCCGACAATGAACAAGAAAAAGTTGTTCCTTAGAACATCAATGGGTTCCACAAAATGGCAAAAAAATGAGCAAACATTACCATATTATTGTTCTTTGTGTACTAAAAAATTACCAATTTAGTCATTAAATTTTTTATTTTATATCTAATAAATCTAAATACAAATAAATAATAAATAAACTTCTAATAAAAAGTATTTAATTATTTTAATAAAATGTAGAAATTTATGAGGATCCCAACATTTTCAAAAAAATAAAAAAATAAAAAACACGTGGATAAAGTAATTGGTGATCATGGTATTGTAAAATTACGATATTGCCCAAATATAATATTGAAGGCCGTAAAAAATAAAAATACTTATAAATTAATTTTTTTAATTTAATTACTAGATTTTAAAACATATAATATTTTAATTCACCGAGTAATATCTGGATAATGTCAATTTAAGCGTCAATTAATTCGTATTCTAGTTATAATATTCTTAAATCTATGCTTCCGAGAGTTATTAATTAGTACTACAAAATTCAACAATGATAGAATAAATAAATGTAGGTTTTATTTTTCGGCTCAGTCGATAAAAGTATCACAACGGATCGTTGTCAACTTATAAATTTGTAGTTTAATAAAATACAGTAGAATATTAGATGTTCAAATAATATATCAATATGAGCATAACTCAACTGATTAAGACATATATGTTTTTTATATTTTTTACCATAAAATTAGAGATTTATAAAAAAATTTAATAAGTGTTTAAATGGGTCTCTATCCTATTGAATAATTTTCTTAAAAAATAAATTTAAAATTTAAAATGACTTTGATGAGCCGAAAATATTGGTTCACCATTTTGGGCCGGAATTCCAACAAGCTTTTGGGCCCAATTGATTTTCATGGCCCATTGGGCCAAGAGAAAGCCTTAAAGCCCAAAAAGTAGACGAGAATTAAGGTAAAAGTGGGGTCTACCATTCCTACTCCCTTCTGCTGACGTGTAACTTTTGGATATTTTGCTTACTGAGGAAGAATTCTTCATTGCAATACCGCGTAAAGGAAGTTTCTGAGGAGACCAGAGAAAGGATTTGGAAGCAGAATCCTTCTTCAACCCGCCATTGAAGTCAGGCATTTCATCGACAGCCAAGACCATTGATCGGATCGTCTTTATTGAGATTTTGATATATTCGTTTCCACCGTTTCAGTTCAGATTTTCTTTGTACAATCCGATCGGCCGCGATGAGTTTATTCTTTGGCAAGCGGAAAACTCCGGCAGGTATGCTCTCCGATCAGGATTTTTGTTTTCTCTGCCGATGATTTTTCCGCTCTGCTTTCAATTTTTTAATTTTTCCTTCTTTCTGGCGGAATTTTTTTGTGTTGTTGCATTTAGTAGTGAGGTTATTAGTTTTGATTTCTGGAGTTTATGGTTTAATTTAGTTGATCATGATGTCTACGGTGTTAGAGGTCTTCATTTCGCCTACTTTGGGAAGTTCGTTTTCCAATATGTTAATTGCATGTAGATGCTGATTCAGTGTCGATATGGTTTTGATTCCTCTTTTTTCGTGTTTTGATTTCTAGACACTGGACCTAACTCGATAGTCTTTGAAGAGATGCTTTGTTAATGTTTAGTGATTGGAATTTGAGCTTCATTTTTCCCTGTGTACTTTGGTTGAAAGGTGTTTACACCGTTTCCTTGTGATCAATAAGCAAACTGCATTATTTATTATGTTCGATTTATAATTCTTCCGTGCTCGTTTGTCTTCCACTGATCTTTTAACTGCATCAAGCGTCCAGCATCATGGCTTTGATGCCAAAGCATTAAAAGCTATAAATCATTTTAGCTTCACTGTTTGAACTCGTAGAATTAGCAACAAATTTCTATCATATATAAAGCTATAGATATTGAGTTCATATCTCAATATGGTTAGGAGTTCTAAGAACTAATATAGAAACGCCGTAGTCTGATAGTTAAGGACTCTCTGTTTGGTGTTAATTCAACACAAGGAATGGTTGACATAGCATATTTTTGCTGCCATTAAACTATTCATTGTATTAGCCAATCTTAGAGCTTCTGATATTGTGTAAATTCTTGTCAATCCAGAACTCCTCCGGGAAAATAAGAGGATGCTGGACAAATCGATCAGAGAAATTGAAAGGGAGAGACAAGGTCTTCAAACACAAGAGAAGAAACTAATTGCAGAGATTAAGAAAAGTGCCAAGCAAGGGCAAATGGTGTGTAATCTTTAATTGTTCCTATCTGTACTTCACAATTTATTTTTGTGAAATACCATTCTTATTGTGATTCCTTACTTTTAATCATTGTGATCTTCTGAAGCTGGGACAGTTTGTCCATCACGGTCGGAAGGAGAAGTCTTTTACGAATCATTAAAATATTTGGAAGTATTTATCTTAGATGTGCTTAAATGTGAGATCCCATATCGATTTTAGAGGGGAACAAATCATTCAAAACCTATCCCTAGTGATCGCGTTTTAAACCCGTGAGGCTGACGGCGATATGTAAAGGGCCAAAACGGACAATATCTGCTAGCGATGAGCTTGGGCTGTTACAGATGGTATCAGAGCCCGGCACTAAGCAGGGCACTAAGCAGTTTGTCAACGAGGACGCTGAGCCTCAAGGGGGGGCTGGATTGTGAGATCCCACATCGGTTGGAGAGGGGAACAAAGCATTCCTTATAAGGATGTGGAAACCTATCCTTAGTGGATGTGTTTTAAAACCGTGAGGCTAGGGCCAAAGCGGACCATATCTGTTAGCAGTAGGCTTGGGCTGTTACATTATATCATCTTATTGTTGTTGGATGCATTCAACACATTTTCTTCGCTCGTCTTCTCCTTATTCGACAACAAGTTTCCTTTGGTGATGCATATCATACATGGAAATGTCGAAGATCAAACAAAGAAGAGGAAAACACAATAACACGCGTCATATGCTTCACGATTGTTGTTTTTAGAATTACATCTCACTCGGGTATGATTATGTTACTATTGCAGGGAGCTGTTAAAGTGATGGCAAAAGATCTCGTTAGGACCAGGCACCAGATTGAAAAATTCTACAAGCTTAAATCACAACTTCAGGGCGTATCTCTTAGAATTCAGGTACAGTTTGTTTCATGACTTATTCATTCCATTGGCACAAGAGCATACCGATCATGCCGATCATGCCGATCATGCTGATCGTATGTGCTGCAGTATTGACATCTCATATTTTGTACAGCATTTTACATATTATGAGTGGTGGCCTTTTTCTTGATAACTTAATATTTTTGTTAAACTCCCCCTTTTTAGACTTTGAAGTCGACTCAAGCAATGGGAGAAGCGATGAAAGGTGTGACAAAGGCAATGGGACAAATGAATCGGCAGATGAACCTGCCATCCCTGCAGAAGATTATGCAAGAATTTATGAAACAGAATGAAAAAATGGAACTGATGACTGAAGTGATGGAAGATGCCATCGATGACGCTTTGGAAGGGGACGAGGAAGAGGAAGAGACAGAAGAATTGGTCAGCCAGGTTCTTGATGAGATAGGAATTAACATGAACCAAGAGGTAACATATTATCTTTAGCAGACCTCATTTCTTTTGCTGGTGCATTGGATCAACCTCACTCTAAATGAGTAACTGATTTAACCATTTTTCAATTTAAACAGCTCGTGAACGCACCATCGACTGCTGTTGCTGCACCAGCGACAAAGACAAAGGTTGCACAAGCAGAAGCAACAGGCAACGACGACGGTGGAATAGACAACGATCTTCAAGCCCGACTCGACAATTTAAGGAGAATGTAAATGTAAGATCTTCATTTCTTGTGTTCCTTTCCAACCTGACCTTATTAGGGACCATTTATTCCACTGCCATATAATACTTAGTTAAATTTATGCCATGATTTTCTGTCCTTGTTTTGGCTATATGAAAGACATAGGAATTTAAGCTTTTTTACAGTTACCATGAGGTCCATATGTACCATCTTCAAATATAGCTTACAAATGTCTTACATATTGTGTATATATATACATATATTGGTTTCTTTCTACGGGTTCATAACATGGAAAATACTATGTTAAATTAGCTTGTGTTCGGTTTTAATTTAGTCACTATAATTTTAGAGGTTTCAATGCGTCTATGGTTTATATCAGACCCTTAAGATGTTTTTGGAAGATTTAACCCAATTATAGAACTAAACGAAAAGTTTAAAGTTAATTACGGACTTGATTTGAACCTAAATACAATTATCAAGACTTAAATAATTAATGGGAGTGAGCGGTTATCTTTAGTTGGAGAAGATATCATCAACATTATTATACCCAAATGTCACATCCAAGAGCAACCAAAATGGTCTGATATCAGCCGTTGAATGTCACAATTACAATGCTCTGATATCAATCATTGAATGTCACAATTACACTGCTCTGATATCAATTGTTGTAATAAAAGTGGGAGCAAGATCAATGGTACTTATACACCCACAAATCTAAATTAAACACAAAGACACAGAAATTCTCGTATATCACATATGGTAAACAATCACTGAAACAAAAAAAATGTTTATACAAGTGTATCTCTTACACTCCCACACTAGAAAGTCTTTCACACTATAAAATCTTTCTTACAAAGGAAACACAAAATGACGACGAAAAACAATGTTAGATCAATAACTTCACATCTAAAAACAACGTTAGACAAATCTTTACAAGCTTAACAATACTAATTCTCGTACATTAATCAAATATGAGAGATGAATCTAATGGATTCATGAATCGAAGTAGGAAATGTATCATCATTGTGACAATTATCAACAACAATAATTATATACGTGTCGTGTACTCTTTATCGAGAAGTCGAAATCGGTATTGAAAAAAATGGCTCACTAATTAGAGGACCTACCTAATGAATACACCCCCAACTAAAACTCCAATTCTTCTTTATCCTCATCCATTGGACACACAAACAACATCACATATGAGAATCAGAATTTTCCAAATCCAACCACCCATTTCAAGATTATGAACATCTTTTCTTTCCCAAAGAAAGTTTCAAACCAAGCCACCGGATTCCGGCAACCCATGCCCTGAATTCCCCTGTTGCTCCGCCACGGTTTGGCGTTTGCTCAACCCCGGCACCGCCACCGGAGCACGGCAGAGGGGACAATCACAGTGAGAAAAAAGCCACATATCTATACAACGAGCATGAAACATATGCATACATCTCGGCAGTTTCTTAACCTCTTCCCCCTCCTCAAACGCCGACAAACAAACCACACATTCATTCCCATTCCCTTCTTCTTCCACCACCGCCGCCGCCGCCGCCGCTGCAGACCCCTTCTTGAACTTAAAGCTGCACAACAAATTCCTATTCGAGCTCTGCAAGCTACGGCTTGAATTCACCATCTCCGCATAATTTCCAGCCAGCGCCGGCGAAGCTCGGCCACGACGGTTGTCGGAACACCACATGATAACGATGAAATTGTAAAGAACTAACACAATCGCCGCCGTTCCGATGACCACAAGGCCGTAATACAACATGGGTAGGCTTGATTTTGCTGGATGATTCGTTGGTTGAGCAAAATAATTGGAAGCAGAATCACTCATTTTTGGATCCGAAAAAGAAGGAATCACAGAGATTTGTTTTGTGGGTTTTTTTGGGAAGAACAAGAAGAACAACAATCATGGCGGATTGAATTAATATTAAGAAGGTTTTTAATTCATTGAATGAGATAAACTGTAAGCTTCCAAAGAATGAAGACAAAACAGAGTACAATCAGAGGACAGAGAAACAAAAGTGTTGATAAGAAGGAAGGAAGAAACCAATGGTTGGACGATGAAAGTCACACGTCGACTAATTTATGGAATCTTCATGAGTTTATAATCAAAAAATACTATCTCCATTGGTACGAGACCTTTCCCCAAAGCAAAATTAACAGAGTTTATGCTGAGAGTGGACAATAGTGTGAGAGTTGAATACCATATTTTTCTCTCCAATTATTTCTTTTTTTTTTAATAATTGAATTGATTTATTCCAACTTTTTTGGTCTCAAAACGACAAGAAATAGGGGCTAGAGAAGGCTTGGGAAGCAGAGGAAGGTTGTCGTTTTAATGGCGGAAAAGAAAAACAGAGGCGTTAGGCTGAAAATTTCCATTTATTAAGTGGATATTTGGTTCAATTTAATTTAATGGAACTACGACATGTCGTATTTTGTGTCGACTCTAGTAGGAAGAAGAAAGGTCAACGTAATGTTGAACCCACGCTAAAATGAGGTGTCGTTTGGTCGAAGACGACAGGACCAACCGGCTTTAGTTTAATTTGGTGGTATTATTAATTTATAATTGCGAAAGGTTGACAAAATTTGTCCTAATCTACTTACCACTTTCCAAAAATAATCAGAAATAAACTTTTTTTTTTATTTTATTTAATTTGAATTTTGTTTAAAAAATTCAAATAATTTTTAAAATATTTGAGGTATAATAAAGAAGCACATTACACACAAATATGCATGAAATCTTCGTTGCTTTTAACCATAACCCGAAAAAAAAAAGGGTTGGGTTGAGTTACCAATCCAACAACCCGAAGTTTTGAGTTAGGTCAAAAAAAAATCCGTCAACCCAACCCAACCCAACCCAACCGAGACCATGTACACCCCTATAAGACAATCCTCGGTTTATTTATAATACTTTAAGTCACGTTTTTGTATGGAGCATAATCGTAGTTAGTTAGAGTCTCTACCAATAAATAAATTAAAAGGGTATATTGGTAAATATATCAATGATCCCAATTGTCGACCTTCTTTCTTTGTGAGTTTCGAGAATACACCGTTTCTAGAATAAGTCGTTAGAACCAATAGGTCTAAAAATCAGACGTGGGATAATAAGCTCATGAACTTAGGTTTACTTCACTGTCGAGTAACGAAATAAGACTTCTATCTCCGAGTTTAACTCATATGTAACTCAGCTTCTTTTTAGAAGCATTGTCAAACCAAACTTCAGGGGTTTGGTTGATTATATCGTTTCTAGTGGATGGCAGACCGGCTCCCACATTAAGTAAGAAGGGGAGCAGTAAAAGCAACGGAAAGAATTACTCGGATACCAGTAAGCGTGACTTATTTAGGTGGGAGCACCGACTCTCTAGATAACACAACGCTCCGAGGACCCTTGTTCAAAAAGTCCAATAGAGGGTTACTAGAAATAACAAAACTATAGCTCGATTAATTTTTGGTATATACCTTTAATCCAATGTTGGCTTCTCATGGTTGGGCCTGTGACAAACGGGTTTGGGCCAGATGGGCCCAAATCCTGAAGATTAGGTCCATATTTAAAAAATGTCGAAATTGGCCTGAAATTTACTAAAAAGTCATGACTCAATTACCTTTTTGCCCTCTTAAATGTATCATAATATTTACCTACAAAAAAAAAATATTACCGTTTTTTAAATTATGGCCTATAAATTTTATTTTATTTTTATTTCCGAAAAGGAGAATATTTTTTTATTTGAAAAAAATAAAATTATATGAATAAATTAATCCACGACATTATTATTAGGGCACACGTGTGTTTTTCTTTTTCTTTTAAATAAAATAAATGTTTTTTTTTAAATTGATGTGCTTGCCAGGTGGCAAATCCAGTGGCTATAGGTCCAATGCCAGACTTTTTCTTTTTCATAAAGCTATAATAAAAAAATAAATAAAAAATAAAAAAAGTGAAGTAGTTATTTAGAATTAATTATTTTTTATTTTCAATAAAATTTTAAAAATAGTTATTGCCGTTATTTTAATTATGGTTAATTTTGGAAATATGTGTGCTTTTTTCCCATAAAATTATAATAATTATTTAATAAAAATTGACCAATTTAATAGATAAAAATTCAGAAATTAAACTTGTAAATAAAATTATTAATTTTATTTCGAAACTTTGACTTAATTTTAATATTTTAGATTAAGTTATATTCATATTCTCGGGGTCTAAATTATAAAATACAAAAGTATAGGGACTGATATTTAAATAAATTAGTTAGGTGGGGCGATTTTTAATTATAATTATTTAAAAAAATTATAGGGGCAAATTCGTAATTTGATTTTAGCTTATTTAAAAAAATAATTAAACCCGCGAAACAAGAATGGAACAGTCCAGTGCTCAGCTCCTTGCATCTTCCATGTTCGTCTTTGTCAAGAACTTGCGGCGCCCTCTGTTCCCCGTTTTTCTCACCGGTTTCCAACCACTGCATCTTCTTCTTCTTCTTCTTTTTAGAGTCGTATTTGTTCTTGTTTCTCTTTCGTTTAAGTTTCGTGTCTGAAAGCAATGGAAAGTGGCCACTCTTACTGACTTTCCTTGGGTTTTCTGAAGTATTTTTGAGGCGCGACAAGCGGTGTGAAGTCAGAATCCTAGAGGTTTTTGTTGCCAGGTTTTGAATATTCCTCTTGCTTTTTATGTGGCGTCCAGCCATGTTTATCTGTTTGATTTGAACTTTGGTACTGCTTCTGTTGCCTTTAAGGTTTTGATTTTGCTGCAATTTTGTTATGGCTTGAAGTTGAACCTAGAATGTTATGTTAGTAAGAGGTTAGTTTAGAGGTGTGAAAGAAGACAATGGCGGATAAGAAAGGGACGGAACAAGTTGTTTTACGGATTTTGGATGGCGAAGAAGGAGTCGATGCAAGGAATGATCTCACTAATGGCTCTGTTGCTTCTGTTCCTGATTTTGAGCCAAAAGAAACTCGGAGTGTTAGGTGCGCAATCCCGCAATCCGTGGTTGAGAGCTCTCCTTCACACGAGATTTCCAGAATGAGTTCATTGAAACCTCCAAAAATTCCTGTATCGGCAGTTCGGCGCCCATCATTTGCTCGATCTTCATTTTCGAAACCGAAATCAAGGCTAATAGAGCCGCCTTGTCCTGATGGTGCAAGTTTGACGGAAGAAAATGCTCAAGCAAAATCAGCATCTGGTTCACCATTCTCTAGCTCTCCGAAGAGGGACTCACCAGCTAATATAGCCACTGCGACTAGTCCTAAAGAATCTTTGAAGTCTGCTCCGATAACTCCTAGAACACCATTGGTTGGATCTACTGGAAGTGAGGAGGAAGATGATGAAGAAGTCTACAAAACTGCAGAACTGAAAGTGAAAGAAAAATCAAGGAAGAAATTGAAAAGAGCAGTTTTAATTGAATGGATTGCATTTTTGTGCATAACAGCGTGTTTAATTTCCAGCTTAACAATAGACAAGTTGCTGACTAAAGAGATCTGGGGATTAGAACTGTGGAAATGGTGTGTTTTGGTATTAGTTATTTTCTGTGGTCGTTTATTTTCACAATGGTTTATCAATTGTCTGGTTTTCTTGATTGAAAGAAATTTTCTACTTAAGAGAAAGGTTCTTTATTTTGTCTATGGGCTGAGGAAGAGTGTTATAGTTCTTATTTGGCTGGCTTTGGTTCTTCTAGCGTGGGGTCTATTATTTGATCAAAGCATCAAAAGATCTAAGAAAGTCAATGAGATTCTGAATTATGTTACACGAGCTCTTGCTGCTTCGCTAATTGGAGCAGGGTTATGGCTGGTGAAAACTTTGTTGGTGAAGATACTAGCTGCTTCTTTTCAATGCACTCGGTTCTTCGATCGGATTCAAGAATCAATCTTCCATCAATATATCTTGCGCACTCTATCAGGACCTCCACTGATGGAGATGGCCGAGAGGGTTGGGAGAGTGGCAAGCTCAGGGCAATTGAGCTTCAGGCATTTGAAGAAAGAAAGAGATGGTGGGAATGAGGGGAAGGAAGAAGTGATTGATGTGGATAAACTCAAAAAGATGAAGCAAGAAAAAGTGTCTGCTTGGACCATGAGAGGGCTGATCAATGTTATAAGGAGTTCAGGGCTGTCCACCATCTCTAATACAATAGAGAATTTTAAAGAGGAAGAGGGTGAGCAAAAAGACAAGGAGATTAACAGTGAATGGGAAGCAAGTGCTGCAGCTTACCAGATTTTCAGGAACGTTGCGAAACCTGGTAGCAAGTGAGAATTTGATCTCGAGTTTCCTTCTGCATGATATTCAAAGAATTTTGTTAACTAATGCTTTTAATTCGTGCCTGGTTAGGTATATTGATGAAGAGGACCTCTTTCGTTTTATGAACAAGGAGGAAATTGATAATGTGCTGCCATTGTTTGAAGGAGGGGTTGAAACTGGGAAGATAAAGCGAAAAACCCTTAAGAATTGGCTGGTAAATCTTTAGCATTTATGTTTTTGTTCAGAATAACTGAGGTCCTGTATTCAAATGCACAATTCTAAGCAAACCACTAACAAACCTGGTCCTTAGAAATGTATTTTTGATGTTGTAGGTGAACGTTTATATCGAACGGAAGTCGCTAGCCCACTCATTGAACGACACCAAAACTGCCATAGAGGAGCTAAACAGGCTTGCTTCTGCATTTGTACTGATTGTTATTGTCATTGTATGGCTACTTCTGATGGGTTTCTTGACCACACAAGTACTTGTCTTCATTTCATCACAGCTTCTACTGGTGGTTTTCATGTTTGGTAACACTGCCAAAACTATATTCGAAGCAATCATATTCGTATTCGTGATGCATCCATTTGACGTGGGGGATCGGTGTGTTGTAGATGGTGTGCAGGTAACTTTCTCAACTCAGAATTTCTTGGATTCCATTGAAGCAACCTCACCTGGTTTAATACTAACTTGCAGATGATTGTTGAAGAAATGAACATTTTAACCACAATTTTCTTGAGATATGACAATGAGAAGATCTTCTATCCAAATTCTGTTCTGGCCACCAAACCCATCAGTAACTTCTACAGGAGCCCCGAAATGAGTGATTCGATCGACTTTTCGGTTGACTTTTCCACATCAATTGAAAGCATTGGAGCCCTAAAAGCAAGAATAAAATCGTAAGTTTCATTCAGTTTCTCTATGCTAGTTGGTCAACTACAAGAAAGAACCAAGCCTTGTGATTGAAAGCTCTTTATAAAGCATCTGCCAAAACAACATTTCAAATGGCTGATTCTTTTTTCAATCCTATTTAGTTGCTTTTGCTTGACATAAAAGAATTGTTTCTCAGATATCTTGAAAGCAAGCCTCAGTTCTGGCGGCCGAACCACAGCGTGATCGTGAAGGAGATCGAGAATGTCAACAAGATGAAACTGAGTCTATACATCAATCACACCATAAACTTTCAGAACTATGGTGACCGGAGCAGTCGCAGATCGGATCTAGTTTTGGAGCTAAAGAAAATTTTCGAAGATCTGGGCATCAAGTATCATCTGCTACCTCAAGAAGTCCAGCTCAACTATGTGAGTGCAGTAGCACCCATGGTTTCGACAACCTCGCGGAGATGAAGGTTCGTTCTTTCCGCTCAATTGTTCACTTTCTTACGAAAAACTCTCAAATACAGTGGCTGACTATATCATGTCCTGTTGATTCAGTGGCTTTCATGAGAACAAGAGGGGTAGAGAAGATGTAGTTTATGATTTGAGCTGCTGCATCTCAGTAAGGAAAAGGAATTGTAAAACGTTAGTTAGTTGTTCTAAACAAATTTTGAATATTATTTTTGGACATCAAGAGGATGGATTACTAAATGAATTGCACTTTCTTTCTTCATCTTCAACCCATTGGGGACTTTTGTGGTTGAAACTGTTACATTACAGACAAATATCATTTTTCATACTCCAAAAATGAACTAAAACTTAAAAATTGTTAGAATAACACATCTCTCCACAATGGGATGATATTGTCCACGTCCACTTTGAACTTAAGCTCTCGTAGCTTTGCTTTGAGCTTCCTCAAAATGGCTCATTCCAATAAAGAGAGTATTCTTGTCTATAAATGCATGATCATTTCCAAAAGACTTTCTATCCTTCAACAAAAAAAATAATAGTTTAAATTACAGTTTATTATTTACATTTTTTTATTTTTTCTATTTGATATTTTTAAAAGGAAATTTAAGAAACTAAATTGGTAATTTAATCTAAAATAAAACTATAAAAAAAAAAAAAAGAGAGAGAAAAAAGTAATATCTAATCAATGGCTTCCACTTTAAAGACAAAGATAAAACATAAAAACGAGGAATAGGATAAGGCTATCCGCCAATAAGGCATAAAGAAGTTGCCACGTCGGATAGAGATGAAGATTTCGAGCTCTCCCAAAATCTCCCCAATTTCCGCCTCTCCACCGCTTTTCTACTTCCGAAACCAAAATCCCCAATTCCGGAAATTCGCAGAGCTTTCGAATCATATCAATGGCTTCCACTTCTACAGTGTCACTGGCCCTGCCATTGACTTCCGCCACCCACAAGAGACTTTCCAACCACGCCTTCTTCAATCCATTGCCAGCTTCTTCTTCTTCAAGGTCTCGCAAGGCCATCGCCGGCGTGCCGACATCTAACGGGAGGCTCGTCGCAGTCCGATCGTCATTGAAGAAGGCCATCACTGGACTAACCGCCGCCGCTCTGACGGCGTCAATGGTGATTCCGGAGGTTGCAGAGGCTGCAGGACCAGGAGTCTCCCCGTCGCTGAAGAACTTCTTGCTCAGCATTGCTGCCGGTGGAACAGTGGTGGTGGCCATATTGGGGGCTGTGATAGGCGTCTCCAACTTCGATCCGGTCAAGCGTGGTTGAGTTGTAATTCTTTGTTTCTGCCTTAATCTTCATCCTTCATTTTTTGCTGCAAGCTGCTAAAAGTAATAAATGTATGGATTTAAACATTTTAACTTCTTTCACCTATAATTTTCTTCATTTCCCCTCTCTCACTTGTTCAATAGTCCATTCATCCATGGCGCTTTCATTATACATACATACATATACATACATAACATATACATACATAATATATATATATATATATAGACACACATTAAAACTACATTAGAAGTAAAGAACTATATATATATACACACACACATTAAAACTACATTAGAAGTAAAGAACCTATTGAAGTTTAAGAACTCGATCGATAGGACTTCTATTTAAGAATAAAAGCTTCACAACTCTTCATGACGAGGGAATGTAAACCAAATTTCAGAAGTAATTTACTACTCATATAAGAGATGAGAAGGAAATTAATACTATTATTAACCGGGACAAAGAAATTTAACTTCGGATAAAAGTTCAGATGAGAAGAACTTAAGTTTGGAAGACAAGCAACTAAAATAACATTAAATTTAAATCAGAAAGCTACTAGGGAAGAACGCGATGTTTTGAAGGAAAAGGGCTACAAACATTTCCAAATAGCATCAATCAAAAATTTGAATTCTAATATGTAGAGAAATGAAGAATCAACCCACTTCATGAATTACATTCAAACAAAATCAAAACAACTTTTTTCGAATAAACGAAAAAGTACATCCAAGAGTAGGAGAAAATTGAAGTGATTTGCTAATTTGCATCAAGAGAGGGCCAACTATTCAGTTTTTGAGTTTGATATCAACTTGGAAGAAACTGATCTCTACAACATTCTAAGAACATCAAAAGTGCAGACAGGCATTTGAAGAAATGTGTTTGTGACAACTTCTACAAGAAAGAAGAACGTGATTTTCCAACCTTCCAAACTGTAGAGGATGCAAAGTTCATGTTGTCATCTTCCGACACAAAATTGGTTTTAGAAATAACCAATTTGCTTTTATGGATGACTGAAATANAAAAAAAAAAAAAAAGGAAGGGATTTCCAGTTCAAGGGCAGATACATTAGAGATGTGTTCGTGCATCCTCTACTTGAAAAATGGAAGGGATTTCCAGTCTTTCAAAATGAATAGAGGATGCACAATTCATGTTGTCATCTTCCGACACAAATTTGGCATAGTAGTATCCTATTTGCTTTATAGATGACAAAAGTATATTGCCTCATGATTGATTACATAGAACATTAAAAAGTCTGTAAAGGATTAAGAAATTGTGGGATTCCAAACCGTGGACATGTATCCCCCATGTGTTACGCAGTGAAAACAAAATAGTTTCACAAAGGATAATAGTACGGAGGAACTCCATTTCGTCATCCTCAGACACAGCGTTGATATAATATAACCAACCTGCTGTAAAGATGACAATATTGAACCAAAAATAGTAACAAACAAACCTTCGGCCATGCTCCATTTTAACACCAAAGCATCTTGTTTACAAGAACAGAACAATCATTGAAAAAAAATAGTTACAAGAATATTCAGTGCACGAAAACGATACATATATGTAAGACGTCAAGGCAATCGATTGCAAGCAGTGATCAACCATAGCATATATTAACTAATTTGGTAGATTTACCTAATCAACTTCAATGAGATTAAGAAATCTTTATGATTACTTGCAGCACCAATTCGAGTGGAAAACTGTGTAAAATAAAATCTCAATGCATAGTAAAAAATAGCTACCTCTTCAGAGTGATAATAACATGAACGTATGCAAAAAGATCACGCAAGAGACATTAAACCTCTCCCTCGTAATCCAATTCCTAAACATTATAATATACGATCCTGACTGTTCTTTATCCTTCTAAAACAGAACAAAGAAATCGAAATAGCCATGGGACGTTGGGGAAGAAACAACGCTCTCGTCTTCACAAACATTATACTAAGTTAATTTGGTTCACACGATAATATCCAAACTCCGTAGAAACTCCAAAAATCATCGTAATAACTCAAAAACAATAAAGTAAGACTCAACAATTCATCTATGAATAAAGATTGATAAAAGTTAGAGAGCGAGAGAGCAGAACAGTGAACGAGAACTGAGTGTCGCTTTGTTCTTCCTCGCGTCGCCGTGGTTTCGCGACATTTAAGAAAAGGACGGGGATTAGAAAAATTATTGCAGAAATGAGAAGATGGCCGCCATTGTCAAGATGGAGAAGGAGGGTTTTGGAATTACAGAAACCCTAATTTCGGTGGAGGATTATGGCGCAAATTGGGTTTTTATAGGAATAAGGGAACAACGTCTCAGGGGCGTTTTAGGGTTTTCACCTTATTTTATTTGAAAAATAGCCCAATTCAAAATCTAATTATAAATCCTTTTGGCGCTCTTTAATGTTCTGAAGGCGCCAAAAAGATACAATTTGTATCGAAAAATAGCCTAATTCCTTCCCGTTTTACCCCTATCAACAAACCTTAAATTTTTTTAAATGTAACTAAATATACGATCTCCTAAAATCTTGAAATTAATTTTTTTTTCTCAATTTTTTTATTAAAAAAATTAGTCCAATCTTAATTAAATATTTAAAAATAAATAAATATATTTTCATGAACTCACTTTTACTTTTATTAATAGCAATATTTTGAATAAATGTTATGAGCAACCTGAACCAATCGAACCCAGAAAAAATATAGTTGGGTTAGGTTTAAAAAATGTCGATCACTTGTCACAATCGCACTCTTGTGACAACGGATTTGCGATTGTGCAGTACTCACTTTCCAACGACAAGTGAGCTAAGCCAATTATTCTTCCGTCGCCTACTGCCAAGCGACATATGTTCGAGCCTCTGGCCTCGGTTTTTAGAAAACGAGGGCAGAGAGAGATTTTGAAAGAGACGTTATATAAGCAAGCAATAGAGTAACAACAACTACTCACAGTATATAAGTTTTGGTAGGGAGAAGTTGACCCATCTCAACGAACACCCTTAACAAAATAGTCTTACCCAATTATAAGAATTCACATATTAAGTCACAAATTTCCAAAGAACAACGTTTAAGCCGGTGAGGAAAGTAACGCAATACATTGGCCTAACAGTATCAAGACACGTTAAAAACAAAACAAAAGAAACTTAAGAAGAATAGCTTCATTCATGACGATGTTCTATAAAATTTTGACAAGCAAGTACCGTAAAGTTATATGGTTGTCTCGTAAACCTAGTTCCGTTAGACCTAACTTCGAATTATTATTAATTAATTAATATGATAGGTCATTTGAAAGGCACGTGGGTGGATTATTATTGTTATGATTAAAATATTCCAACAGCCATAGGCATAGTAGAACTCAAATAATTCAAACAAATATCCCTTTTTTTCAATCTCTTTCCCAACCACTTTCCTGGGAATATTTTTGTAACCCTTTCTTTACCATTCTATTTTAGAACGAACATCAATGCCAATAAATGTTCAATTAAGGGAACAATGTAGAAACCGAAAAGTTCGATCCAATTGGGTTAGTCCCATTGGTCTTGTCGTTTTAAGTATAAAGCACAATTCTAATCGTTCGGTTCGATTTTAACCTATCTTAAGTTTGATTATTGGGTTCATCCCTGATTTTCCGTCAGATAAATAAAGTTGCAGAATCTTAACTTATCGACGTTTGTCAATCAGAGCATAGTTCAATAGATAAGACACTAATTACTATCTCAAACGTCGAGTAATCGATCCTCGACTCCGCAATAACTATGATTTTTTTTTTTTGTTGAACATCGGATGAGAACGATTCTTGAAAAGTTCAAATCAGAGTCATTTTTTCATAGTAGACACATTTAAAATCATGAGGCTAACAACGATGCCTAACGAGTCAAAGCAAACAATATCTACTAGTTGTTACAACTGGTACAAATCTAAACTTATTGACATTCGACAATTCAAGCATAGCTCAATAGATAAGACATTAATTACTATCTCAAGCATCGAGTATTCGTGCCTCACCTCCACAATAACTAAACTAAAAAATTTATTGGTTTTTTTTTTTTTGTTGAACATCGATGAGAACAACTCTTGAGAAGTTCAATTTAGAGTCGGGTTTTTTTACCCCTTAAATTAGTTATCTCCCTAGTAGACACATTTAAAACCATATCGCTGTTAAGTAAAACAGACAATATCTACTAGCTGCTACAACTTGTACAAATCTAAACTTTTTGACATTCGTCCATTCGAGCATAGCTCAATAGATAAGACACTAATTACTATCTCAAACGTCGAATATTCGTTCCTCACATCCACAATAACTAANTTTGGTTTTTTTTTTTTTTTTTTGTTGAACATTGATGAGAACAACTCTTGAGAAGTTCAAATCAGAGTCATTTTTTCACCCTAGTAGACACATTTAAAACTACGGGCCTAACAACAATACCTAACGAGTCAAAGCAGACAATATCTACTAGCTGTTACAACTTGCACAAATCTAAACTCATTGATAATCATCAATTCGAGCATAGCTCAATAGATAAGCCACTAATTACTATATCAAAAGTCAATAATTCAGTCATCACCTCACGAATCGTTGAGTTCAAAACATTGAAAAGCATCCAACTTCTTCGACTAAAGTAAGAAAGGTATAGTTAGATCTCTCAACTACACAACAAACATCATGAGAACAATTTATACTATTTGAAACAATAAAATCAAGTTCATATGAAAAGGGTCCACCAGAAAAAGGAAGAAAAAGACCAATGAAAAAGATAAAGAAGGAAATGAGAAGGTTGAGGAATCAAATCATTATCAAGCAAGTTTTGTAAGCTAAGAGAGAAAAAAGAAAGAGTGGCTGAGGAATTTGAGCTCATTTCTAACCCACAAAACAGGCCCCTTCTCTTAAGGCACTTTGTCTTCTAGTTCAGAATGGCTTTGGATGTTTTCATATCTCTCTGTCTCTTTAAATCTCAGTGTTTTGTTTGAAGTCCCCAAAGAATGCTATAATTTGCAAAGCAAACCCCAAAAACAAGAGTCAAAAAAGCAAATGATCCTCTTCATTGTGATGGAGAATCAAACAGAAAGCCTCTGTAATAAGCTCAATCATGGACAGTAAAGATCATTTACAGTAAACTTTCTGAAGAGAAAAGCAACAGAAGAGATATGAGTTCATAGCTTTCATAGAAGAAGACCCAAAACAGTAACCTATGAGAGTTCATAGCTTTCATGGAAGGGAAATTTGAAGCAGAAAGGTAAAAGGAAGATGAGATTATGGCCCAAATGATCCTTATTTCTTGTTTCATGTTAAAGGGTGAGTGAAAAACTAAAACAGGAAATAAGATTCTTTCAGGAACAAGGCATGGAATCAGATGAGAATTTGATGCTTAATTTCGTCAAGAAGATCCATAGTTAGGGCAGAATAGAAATTGAATACAGAATCAGGACAATTATTTTCTCTAAGCAACCCAGAAGAGTGATGATCAAGAACTAAGTAAAGCTAGATAGTTAAATCATACAAGAAAGTTACAGAGAATCTATGGATATACTAGTTTTTTTTTTTTTTTTTTTTTCTTGATTTCCTTTGTTTTTTTGACAGAGACGAGAAAAGCCTTTTCTCCTCTCCCACACGCCAAAGAATGGAGAAGATGAATTTTGTGGGTTAGGCAGCCCTGTTTCTCTTTTGGCCTGCTTTTCCATCTGATTTCAAAGCTCCACTGGAATCACCTTCTGAAGAAACTTCCATGGATCTAGTGAAGGAACATGAAAGATCAGCATATAAGTCCACAACCCTCCTGATATTGTTGTTTAATTCTCGGATCAGACCCACATTTCTGTTAAGATTATCAGGGATCTTTGATTCATGATTCTGGTTTATCTCGCTGATGAGCAGCTTGTTTTGATCCAAGATGTTTTGAACTTGAACAAAATTCTTCTGAAATGTCTGTAAAATCTTGGTATCAATCTGTGCACTACTCCCAAGCCCTGAAAATGTGTCGCCCTCCATGCTTTTACAGATCAGGATTCTATCAAATCAGAACCTTCTCTGCATCAGAACATGGAAGAACAATGGGAAGAAGAAGAAGAAGAAGAAGCAGAAGAAGAAAACCATGAGGAAAAGAAAACGACTGTTCTTGGTAATTCATAAATCTCTGCCTAACTGAGAACCCATAAATGTGAAGAAACATTTGGTAATTTTTTCTTTCTTTTTTGCTGTTAATTTAAGCACATGAGACAAGAACTGTAGAAAGGAATCATGACCTCCACGTTCCAGTTTTGAAACAGAAGAATCAGATAACAAAGAAGGAGGTTTTTAAGTATAATTTTTTTAATTGATGTATGATGAGATTGGGGAAAAAGCAGAAGCATTTCCATAAAAGGGAACCTTTTTTAATGTGCTCAGAGGACACCCACCCAAGGCTCAGAGTTCCAAACAGGCATCCCAAAGACCCAAAAAAACCAGTCAATGATGCAGAAATATGAGCCCATGAGGGCACCTCAATAGAGACAGCATTATTAATCCTCTCAAATGCATACTACTCAACCTATAAACTCATCTACGCATTAAAATAATGCAAAATCTCAATTCGCACAACAAACATCTTGAGATTAGGAAGGATTCTCGTCTCCGAATTCCAGAATCCTTCCCCAACCATCACAAATCCTTAATCCAGAAGCCAGAAACTTCAAATTGAACCACGAATTCCATAAAATCTAACCAAATCAGTTCCTATCAGAGAGTATACAGAATCAAAAACCTCCAACACAAGGCAGATAGATAAAATCAAGATCATTATCTAACAGAAACGCAACCGACGCATCAAACTCAAAAAGGAAACTCCCAAATCCACAAGTAAAAATCGAAAACAGAAAGAACTAAACAGATTAATTATGAATTGCTTTCGTAATCGTACACGAAGCATCAGTTAGCAAAAGAGATTCAGAAAAGATAAAAATAGTTAGTACCTTGAACATCTGGAGCATTATATTCGGAGAGAAGAAGACACACGGATTGAAATGAGAAGACCTCACAAAAGAAGAAGGTCCCAAGGACGAGGAGCAGTATAAAGATGAAGAAAAAGGGGGAAAACAAAATCAAAATACACAGAAATCCAAAGAACAATGGAAAGAACAAACAAAAAAAAAGGGATCGCCGCTTCAATCGAATCTCCCGAACAGGCCCCCTTCTGAATCCTTGAGAATTACAATAGAAAAAAAAGGCTTTAGAGAGAGAAACTGAAAGAGGGAAAGTGAGAGAAACAGAAAGAGAGAGGAATATATAGGATTTGACAGTCACGCTCCAACCCCAAAAAAAAAAAAAAACTAATTTCTTTTTTATAAATATAGATCCATCCTCATTCCACGGAGGAGTTCGAGAAAAAAAAATGTTTAAAAGAATTGATAGTCACTGTCGATGGGATCTAGATGGCAAGATGAGATGCGACGTTGTATTAAAAGACCTTGGCCCGAGCAGAGCCAAGGTCGAGCCAAATGACTTGGCCTAGTGTAGATGCAAGTCAGATGTGTCGCAGACGATTGAACATGCACGCGCAAGCGGCATGTGTTGTTGAACAATTTTGGATTCCGCACAAGCGATGTTAAATTGGCGAAGACAAACCTCGCCTAAGGTTCGACGAAGCCACGGAGCGAAAAATATATATGGGGCGTAATTCCCCTCAAGGCTAATCGTGAGCGTGTCCAGATTCACGACGCCGTAAAAAATGTAGAATCGTGAGTGTATCAAGATCACCCCGACACACAGTTGACAAAGTATTTTTAATAATTTAAAACAAATTTTAATAATAAGAAAATTACAATTAAAATGGTAAATTAAAAGCATTTTGACAATTTCATACAATATCTTATTTATTCGAAAAAAAAAATAATAGTGAGATTTAGAACTCAAAAAGGGAAAATAAAAAGAAAAACGTATCCACGTGTTTATATATATATATATTTATTTATTTATTTATTGCAGTTTGATTCGGGGGGTTGGAGCTACAATCCAGTGTGTTTCGCTCAGATGCAAATCTGGGTGTGTCCACGTGGAAATTAATAAGAAGGAGGGTATAATATTAAAATATCTGACAAAGCAGAACGTGGGGCCCACGGTAAAAAGAGTTTGGAAAGCACTTTAAAATGCTCCCATGTAATTTCCTTGGAATTTGTATTCTGAATTATTGAATATATATATATATATTTATTTATTTATTTATTATTATTATTATTATTTAAATAATTTTCATGAATTTAATTGGAAGGGAGGCGGATATTAATTATTCGATGGGACGTATCGAGTTATTGTCTTTTTATTTATTTATTTATTTATTTATTTATTATTATTATTATTATTATTATTTTGTCTAAATTTATATGAGCTACGGCTTGGTTGGTGCTTTACTTTTTCATCTTTAATCAATTATTATTATTTACTTCAAAATAAAAATAATTTATATGTTATTATTATTATTATTCTTTTAAAAATTTCTTAATTTGACTAAAAAATTATGAAAATAAAATCATATTTAAAAAATTAAATAAAAACTCACAAATTATAATATATTCTTCATTTTAATTTTTTTTAGGATGTAAAAATTATCGTTAAAAATATTATTTTATAATAATTTAAAAATATATTTAATTTTAAACTAATTAATTGATTTGTTTGACCAATTAAATCCATTAGGAAATAAACTAATGTTTTATCAATAATCATGTGGATTAGACTTAGATTTTAACGACGCTAATCGTGTTTATCATCTACCCATGCGAAATTTCTTGGAAATTTGTTAACTTTAATAAATAAATAAATAAATATATATATATATATATATATATTGGTTGTTGAAGATTCAATGTCTCGGGTCAACGATGTCATTTTTATTAATTAGTACATATTAGCATGAATGTACGAACATAGTTCAACTAATTTAGATAAACATCTGTTTTTCAGATTTGGTTGTCAGTTGTTATTTTATTATTATTATTATTTATTTATTTTTAATCCACGATATATGTTATATATCAAACATTTATAAGTTACGACACATTATTAATATATTTTACAAATGTCATATATTTTTATGTTAATAACAATCTTGAAAGTCGGGTAAGATAAGATAACCCTATTTTTTGGTTGGTTGGGTTGACCCGACAAAAAAATGTCAACTCATGAACTAATTACAATTTTTTTATTTTTAAAAAATTCAACCAAACTCAAATAGAAAAAAATCTAATTAAGACCAAAAAAGAAATATACATTAATTAAAAAATGGTAAAAATGGAAGGGAAAAAAAAACTTATCCAACCAATATCTTAAATTCATAATTATTTAATTATTTAAAGTTCGTGAGAAAAAAAAAATATAGAGAATAAATTAAATTATATATTCGTTCAAAGATAAATTATTCTGGAATCTTCCTGATGCAAAGCAAAAAATAAAAAAATAAAAAAGCCAGAGAAAATCAGCAAAAAAAAAGAATCGGAATATAAATATGAGAAATTTAATTGCATCACGCCAGCATTTTTCCTTTTTTTTTTTTTCTTTTTTTGTTTTAACATTATATATATTATTATTATTATTCGTTTTTTTTTTCTTATCTTTTGGAGTGAAATTTCGTAAATGCCCTTGATTTTACTTAGATAAATCTCCACGTCGTATTAATCATAAAATTTAAACTTTATCCATATAAATCATACGTAAATTATTGGCATAATTAACAGTTTATATATATATATATATATTGGTATAGTTTATAGATTTAGTTTTAATGAGTATTTCTTAAAAAAAAAAAAAATTGTTAATAAATTAAATTACAATTTCAATTCTTCAAATTTTGAGATTTGTATATTTCATTTTTAAATTAAAAAAAAAAATCTTTAATATTTCAATTTGGTGTGATAAATTCATAATGAATTAAACAATTTTTAAAATTCTATTTATATAAATTTAAAATTCATAAGAATAATGCATGAACTTATTAGTTAATAAATAATAATTAATAAGATTAATTTTTTTTATTTAACTATTGTTTAGATAAAATGTATTAATTTATCCATTAAATGCTAAAAACAAAGAGTCAATTCTCCATGACAATGATACATTGATTAATTAATTAATTAATTTAATGAAATTATATAAATTTTAATTGTGCAAACAGTAGTTTTTAACGAGTTTCCATGCAAATTTCTCAACCCGAACCCTATTTCTTCTTCTTTCGATTTCACGAACATTTTTTAATATAATTTAAAGGACGGTTCTCAAACGCATCTCACGAGATTGGTATGAGTACTTTAATTTACGAGATAACATTACAACTCTCCATAGAATTATCAATTTTACATTGACTATTGTTATAGTTGTTACTACTTTTGATGTTACCACGATAGTGTTTCTTGGGATAATCAAGATTACATTTAATATTTTTTTAATCAATTATAAAGTCAACACGACCACTCTTCTTGTCAACCATTTGAAAAATCAAAAGAAGTGAAAAAAAAAAAAAAAATCTTATTAGAGCATTAAAAATGCAATACTTTTTTAAGTTTAGGTTTAAGATTAATATAATTTAACAAAATAGAAAGTTTAAGATTAAAATTGATATAACCCGGACACATTTAAGGGTCTATTTTTTTTTTTTTCTCGAAGAATAATAGGCTAATTTTATGCGTAATTAATATTGGGAAAATAAATGTAATTGACCTTTGGGTTTCCAAAGAGGCAGAAATGAAAATTAATTTCTCTCGTATTAAGGGTTTATGTAAAAATAAAATATAAAATTTATTAATTTAAAAAGTGGGAGAAAATAGTTAATATAATTTTTTTTAGCTTCGTGATTAAATTAAAAAATAAAAATAAAAATTCTTATATGAAAGGTAAATTTCAAACTATTTTAATAATTACTCTGATTATTTTATTAAAAAAGTGTACAAATTTCAATATCTTGCCCGACACGCATAACCGACCCAACAGCGGGCCCAGCCCAACAGAAATAACGGCCCAATATTTTAATCACAAAGGTGGGCCTTTAACATCTTGGTCCACACGCAAGGGCAAATTGTCTAACAATTCTCTTAATTTTTTAATTTTTTTTTATGACAAACTTTAGCTCTTGAAGATAAGAAGTTTGACCAGCTGGAAATATAAAGTCCAACAGAAATGATGGAACAACAACAAAATCCTGTATGAGATCAAGGCCTTTTTTTGTCTGTAAAAGCACAAAAATGGAGTACTTTGTGTTCTATTCATTGGCACTTTGCTTGGTTGTTTTTGGAGTGGCAAAAGCTTTCTACTCCATTTGGTGGAGACCCAAATTGGTGGAGAGACAGTTGAAAAGACAAGGAGTTAGGGGCAGTTCCTACAAGCCTTTGGTTGGTGATGCCAAAGAGTATGTGAGCATGATCACTGAAGCTTGGTCGACCCCCATGAATCTAGACCATCAGATCATTCAACGTGTTGATCCATTCACTGCAGTGTATGCTAAAAAATATGGTATGTTGTACCGTACCGTGTCGTGTCGTGTCGTGTCTAGTATTAGAATGAATCTGTCGATCCATTCACGTCAGTGTATGCTAAAAAGTATGGTATGTTGTGTCGTGCCGTGTCTAGTATTAGAATGAATCTGTCGATCCATTCACGTCAGTGTATGCTAAAAAGTATGGTATGTTGTGTCGTGTCGTGTCTAGTATAAGAATGAATCTGTCGATCCAGTCACGTTAGTGTATGCTAAAAAGTATGGTATGTTGTGTCGTGTCGTGTCTAGTATTAGAATGAATCTATGGATCCGTTCACAACAGTGTATGCTAAAAAGTATGGTATTTTGTACCGTGTTGTGTCGTGTCTAGTATTAGAATGAATCTATCGATCCATTCACATCCATGTATGCTAAAAAATATGGTATGTTGTATCATGTCATGTTGTGTCTAGTATTAGAATGAATCTGTCGATCCATTCATGTCAGTGTATGCTAAAACATATGGTATGTTGTACCGTGTCGTGTCTAGTATTAGAATGGATCTTAATTCTTCTGTCATTTATGTGTAGGAAAGTTATCGATGTGCTGGTTTGGGACAAGTCCGAGATTGATGGTGAAGGACCCCGAGATGATGAAAGAAGTACTATCAAACAAGGAGGGTAGCTTTGAGAAGCCACCGATGAACCCACTTATTCTGAAGCTGACCAAGGGATTAACTACTCTTAAAGGGGAGGAATGGGCTAAACACAGGAGGATTATCAATCCTGCTTTTCATCTGGAAAGGCTCAAGGTACATGCACAGTTTAAGAATTCCTTGGCTAAGTTCTAAACTAGAGTGATGGAAGTTAAGAACATAATGATAATGTTTGGTTGATGAAGGGAATGATGCCAGCCTTCACCATAAGCTGTAGCAACATGATAGAGCGCTGGAAGGAGATGGCTGGTAATCAAGAGAGTGTTGAAGTGGATGTGTGGCCTGAAATTCAGAGACTAACAGCAGATGTTATATCCAGGGCAGCCTTTGGCTCCAACTTTGAAGAAGGGAAGAAACTTTTTGAACTTCTCAAACAACTCACTCTTTTTACTGTTGAAGCCATGCAGACCTTGTACCTTCCTGGTTTCAGGTTAAATTTTGCTTCCCCTTACCATCTATAATTTTCATGCCTTTTGAATGGCTGGGGTACGAATGATCAGTAAATGAACATAGTTGTGAGTGCCTACAAGTTTGTTTGGTAATCCATGGATAGTGTATCTCTTAGCATCCAAACATTCTAGAGATAGATGGAGGTAGGACTAGGAAAACCTTGAACTCGATCTCCTTCCATGATCAATATGGTCCCGATATACACGTCTTGAGAATATTTACTATTTTATTGAAGCTCAATCTCTCCCCAAATAAACTATATAGCCAAGAGAAGCCAAAAACCATAATGGAATAGAAGTTGTCCCAGCCGTAAGTGAACATTTTGTATAAGCAGAAGATAAGAAAAGTAGAGTTCAGTCCCACCCAAGTTTTATAACAACAAAAAAATCTGAAGCTAAAATTGTTGTGAAATCCAACCTTCATGATTGAATTGTGGCTTTGTGTATGTATATGCAGATTTATTCCAACAGCTAAGAACAGGAGGAGAGAGAAGCTGAACAAGGAGATCAAGACCATAATAGAGAGTATAATTCTAAGGAAAGAAAATTCCATGAGCAACCAGGAATACAATGTTGATGACTTGTTATGCATGCTCTTGCAGTCGAGGAAGAAAGAAAATCAACATGAAGGTGATGGACTGACAACTGATGAAGTGATGGAGGAGTGCAAGCAGTTCTACCTTGCAGGGCAGGAAACAACATCAAGCTTGATTACATGGACAGTCATTGTTTTGGCCATGCACTCAGAATGGCAAGAAAAAGCTAGGCAAGAAGTCATGCAAATTTGTGGGAAGAATGAACCAACTTTTCAAAATTTAAACCACTTAAAGATTGTGAGTTTTCATTACACACTTAGCAATCTTCATCTATTGGTACAAGTTTTCTATAATTTTACAAAAATCTAACAGATAAAAAAGGTTTTGATTCAATAAACAATACTCTGCAGGTTACCATGATACTTAATGAAGTCCTGAGGTTATACCCACCAGTTATTGCTCAATATCAACATACTTATGCAGAAACAAAGATAGGTGAAGTCTTAATACCTGCCGGGGTTGATGTTACCTTAGCTACGCTGCTTATTCACCACGATCCCGAGTACTGGGGAGACGATGCAGAAGAGTTCAAACCTGAGAGATTCTCCGCAGGAGTTTCGAAGGCAAGCAAAGATCAGTTGGCCTTCTTTCCCTTTGGCTGGGGACCTAGGACCTGCGTTGGACAAAATTTTGCAATGTTAGAAGCTAAGATCGCATTGGCTATGATTCTACAGAATTTCTCTTTTGAGCTCTCACCTTCTTACGCACATGCTCCTCATACTGTCATGACTCTTCAACCACAGCATGGAGCCCAGCTGAAACTTCACCAACTATAGGCTGCATGCAAATGAAGTACTACATTCGAGTGATGAATGTTTTGAAATTTCATAAGCATAAGTAATTCAGCATATTACTTAGCCTAATGTTTGATAGCATCTCACCTATGTGACTATGTCAACCTAGAAAAATAAGAATGTAACCTATATTGGCAATGGATGCTTACTAAGGTAATGATGATGTATGACGTTCATGTTATAATGTTAAGATGCATTAAGAAAGGAGAACCAACAAGATATTTAAGTAGAATGAGATTTATTGTTCTTGTCAAAATTGTAATTAATACAATCGATCAACTTGATCGTATGAAAATTGTTCGTAATTAAAAATCTAGGCACTCGGGACTAAACAAGAGAGAAAATAGTCACTCTTCTGCTTTTCACGAACCAGTGCATTTTTTTCTGCTGATATCGTTTGATGTATATCCACTTGGGGCTTTGATGAAGAATATCACTCTCGTCAATATCTCTACATTGATGTCTAGGGAAAAATCCCGCCTTCAGAGAAAATAATTATAAATCCTCCATATTCTTTAACATTGACTCCACGTCTGGTGTTAAAATGGCACGCTTGCTAAGCTCCCCAATGATGCAGCAATACTTTCCTTCCACATTGATAGCGGCAACATCTTGTGCAAAGCCACAATGCATTCCAGAAGAAACCTGCCCGTATTTCAAAATTGGTGTGAGAAGGAACACAAAATTCCAAAAGATTTCATCTAAGAATAAACCTTCAATCAATAAGAATTAAGAACTTCCTACAACAGAAGTAGTGAAGTACTTTCATCAAGTGAAGAATTTCAGAAAACTGAGGCAGAGAGTCCATGATTCTAATAAAAAATATTTCATCTCAAGAGATCATTCAAGTTGAAATGAGTAGATACAACAGACTTGGCATGCTCATGTTTATGATTAAAAAATGTACTCACATCATATATAATATCACCAAGCTTTAACTTGACAGCACCGCTCCTATACACGAGCAATTTACCCATGGAGCCAGAAGGTAACTCATTCATAGAGCAGGTTTTCTGTCTAGGTTGTGATTCCGAGCTGTTGGCTGCCCCAATCCCTTCTACAGTAGAGGATTGCTTTATCACAGGCACCATAGGTGGTAATTGCAGAAAAAATATGTCTGTTTCTGGATTTTCCTCCTGCCAATCAACCATTAATTGTAAAAGTGGAAACGAAGAGGCTCAAGATATGCCACCTACTGAATCCAGTGACTAACCAATAGACCAAGATCCACTGCTGGAGTCGTTGTTCTTTCATCATAGCTTAAGGTTTCTGAACCCTCTCCAAATTCTTCCTCGTTAAGAGAATCTATGAAGTAATGCATAAAACTTAGAGCAGATAGTTGATGCAGAAGACGCAGGGACAGTTTTCATGGATGCAGGTGTAGTTTTCACCATGAAAACTGTACTCCAGAAGTGATAAGTATGGAAACCACACACGTAGAAGATAAAGTGCATTTCAGAATAATCCCGTTGTCCACTGCAATACTTTCCTTCTAGTTTTTGTAAATAAGATGAACTTACAAAGATACCTGGATTTCCTGAATATGGACTCCGCAAAGGAAGAGTTACAGGATAATAACTGTAATAATCCTGTAGAAAAATGAAAGTTGAAGTACTAAATTGACGTACTACAGATGCAAATGGGAATCGCAAAAGAAAAATAATTGATGATTTGTATGTTTGTACGTTTTACTGACCCATGGTTCTACATACTCCTTACTCGTAGTAGACGGAAGCGATCCATCTGCATAATCACTTTTTCAGTTTAGTGCATTGAAAGCCTCTCACGTGCAGTAAATCAAGAAAGTACATTTTGACTAGCGTAGATTTTAGTAATTTAGTAGCCAACCTTCATTTCCGAGTCTATTTCCAGCTTTTGAAATACCAAATGATCTTATGGTGCTTGATGTACCTCCAGAACCAAATGCAACTTGTGTAGGTGCCGCTGCATATTAATATAATGAAATGCAAATGAAACCGAGACGTGTTAAAAGAACTAAAAATCTTTAATCATAGTACTAGTAAATTTCAATTGGATGTAGGGTTCATTAACAGACAGAAGTTCACCACATTTCCCCTGAGGTAGAAGAGTTGGAACAAGCTGCATGATGCATAATTGATATGTCAAATCATATTATCAGAACTCCACAGATCATTCTACAACTTATACACTCATGATATGTTTAATTAACTTAATATGGGGTCTCTTTTGGCTTCGCAAATGGTAGAAATTTCTAATATAGAACTGCTTTGCTCCACGCACATGGTTCTAATGTCAAGAAAAGTAAGGCATATTACCATTTTTCACAACCTCAAAGTGTTTCTAAGACATTCGTGTTAGGAAGAAAGATACTATGTAAAATTGCCTAAGATATTCAAATCTTTAGACATAATTTCAATCATGCATGTACAAATAGATAAACACATAGTTACATATAAATATATCTATCTATCTATCTATAGATAGATAGATACTAGTATCAAATTCGTATATCATGACTAATAGATGAAAAAATAAATAATTTTTTTTTTGATAGCCAACTACAATCTTCGGGGATTAAAAGAAGAATGTTCAAGAACTAGCACTATATGAATAACCTTTCAGATCCAATCTAAAACAATATTAAGATTAATAGATTAAAATTTAAAATTATGTACTAAATAATGAAAGCTCCAAACCAGAACAAAAATTAATCATGAACAATGACTAGTATATGGAACGCACCTTTTTTCCCAATTCTTTGCCTTGCCCTTAGGGTGGTTTCCTGCAATAAGACATCAAGAAATTAAAGTGATAAACAGAGAGTAAGAATGTATAACAACTAGATATTCTAAAAGCTCAAGAGTGCAGGCAACAGAAAATAAATGAAAGCAGGCATACATTGAAGCGTTTAAGTAAATCCCTGGCTTGAGCAGCATCAGCGTCCTCTGCTATTTCTCTACATAAAACAAACATACATTTTGACTGCAGCAGAAATTTGGAATAATTAGGGGCGATGCTATACTTGAAAGCAGTGTGCTTACTCTTTGACTTCAGGTTTTGGTATACGACGAGGAGGTGCTTTTGGAGCAAATTTCATCTGCAGCAGACCATTTCATCAGTTCAAAATAAAAATTTAAAACTCTTCAAACAGAAATATAGATTGGAAAGCCAGAACAAACCTTCCTTTGACCAGCTGTACTGTTTTTGAGCAGATCATTCTCCATGGCTATTAGTAGTCAAATCTTCGTCCAAAACTGAAAAGGAAAAATAATGATCACTTACAATTAGTTGTCAAATTCCCAAGTCTTATCACGTCTTTATCTTAAAATGGCTTTATCGACCTAATTAAATTGCACAGTGAATGCAACTAGGATAACACTGTAATTAGAATAATATCGTCCATGAGGAAGAATGAAGGATATGGTTTCCATTCTCAAATGCCACTTGAAATTCGATCCATAAACTTCACTACTTCAGCCGTGAACTTTTATGTGGACGAAGTTTTCATTTAGGGATCATTTCGCTTCAATCAGAAGCTTCGAGCATGCTAGGAAAAAACACTACACGACATTTTTGAGCTAGAATATTAAAATTCACTTCATAAAAGCAACGAGAACAATAGCCAGGCAGAAAAGGCCATCCAAAAAATCTGCTACTGGCAACTGCAATAAGTCCATAATGTTTTCTTAAATCAGTACTTGGGATGTTGAACCAAAAACCATAGTCTAGTTATATACACATCAATCGATTTGGATCAAACAACGAACATTCTCATAATCCACGATGCCGACATGCTTCAAACGAATCAACAAGAGTTAAACAGTATCCCATTCTAACTACAGAAGAAGATACTCCACCGGATCAAAAACTGTCAACTTATCTTAGCCATATTATCTTGGACGAATCAAATGCTAATTGGTGAATACGGATATAATCAAATCACGAATAAGAGGCCAGATTCATGGAAAACACAATTTGCACGCATGATTGAGCAACGCAATCGTTATGCATGGAACAAATGCAATCCCGACAAGCACACAAGTAGAGAGTGAGAGAGATATTGAATCAGTCATTGAACTTCAACGATCAAATGAAAATCCAATACAAAAGAGAAAGCCAAAGCAATTATTCATAGCGTGAGTTGACGCAAATATACAGGCAGAGATACAGGGAAGCGAGAAGAACGGAGAAAAAAATGGCGGCAGAAGCTTTCACCTGTTCCGAGAGTGAAAGAGACGCACCACGGCTGCAGCTTAACGTGACGGAGGTGGCCGCTTAGGAAATAATAACTTATATGCCTTCGTGTTAAGAAACCTAGACAAAAATTAATTTTATTTTCTAGTATTTGAATAATATTCAAACGTTATTATTTCCTTTTATAAAAATATTATTCTAACGACCCAGATCCATCGCTAGCAGATATTGTCCTCTTTTGACTTTCTTTTTTGGGCTTCCCCTCAAGGCTTTTCTTTGGACTTTCCCTCAAGGCTTTTCTTTAGACTTTCCCTTTCGAGCTTCCCTCAAGGCTTTAAAACGCGTCTGTTAGGGGAAGGTTTCCATACCCTTATAAATGGTGGTTTGTTCTCCTCCCCAACCAATCTGGGACATCACAATCCACCCCCTTCGAGTCCCAGCGTCCTTACGGGCACACCGCCTTGTGCCTACCCCCTTTAGGGAACAACGAGAAGGCTGGCACATTGTCTGATGTCTGACTCTAATACCATTTGTAACGACCCAGATTCACCGCTAGCAGATATTGTCCTCTTTTGACTTTCCCTTTTAGGCTTCCCTCAAGGCTTCAAAACGCGTCTGCTATAAGGTTTCCACACGCTTATAAATGGTGGTTTGTTCTCCCCCACTTGACACAAATCACACTTTTGAAGGCAGCGGACTAGCGATTATGTAGCACTCACTTTCCAACGACAAGTGAGCTAAGCCAATTTATTCTTGCGTCGCCTACGGCCAAGCGACGTATGATCGAGCCTCTAGCCTCGATTTTAAAAGAAGGTTTTAGAAAGCGAGGGTAGAGAGAAATTTTAGAAAGAGAGATTTTTGAAAGAGATGTTATATAAGTAAACAAGAGAGAGATAACAACGACTTAGCATATATAACCTTGGGTAGGGAGAAGTTGACACTAAGGTGGGACATCACAATTATTAAGACATAAATATTCCACTAAAAAAAATTATAGATTTTCATCTTAAATTTAAAAAATAATTATTTGCTTTGTTAAAACACAAATAAAATAAAATAAAATAGAAGCAATGAATCCTCTGATGAATCCGACATAACGTGGCTATAGTTTTTTGTCTGCAAATATAAGAGATAAATGTCTTAATCCACGTTACAACATTCTCGATTTTTTTTTCGATACTCTTTTTATAGACATTGTTACGGTAACACTCGAGTAAAGAAGAGGTACATAAATTAACCGATATCACATCCAAGTAATTTTATGTTACTATAGTATTTTAAAAATAAACAACCAAATAGAAGTCATACCAAAAAATAAAAAATTAGAAAGGTAATTTCATAAATATATATTTTATCTCGTGCACTTTTATCAGATCATTTTTCTTTGACGTGATAAATATTTAAATTCAAAATAAATAAATAAAAAGTAGAATTTGACGTTGACTCCAACCTTGGTCCAATTTGGTTATCGAGATAACTACATAGATTTACATAAATATACGTTGGTTATGTTTTTTATCACAAAAGTCCTCGAGTCCACGAATCTAATTCAACACGTTAATAATTGTCGGTTTATTCTAACACTAAAACGTAATCACATAACAGTGCATAAAAAACAAACATTTATCTATACACGAGTATAAGTGCAAAATATAATAGCATATATACACGACACATATTAAATGCTAACGTTTGACATAAACAACGTTATTATAATGTACTACGACAATATATTTGTGTATATATAACTAAAACATTCACGACATTCGATATGTTTTCATAACCTTAATAATATGATTTTATCTGATAACTTAATATAATATTTATCAATTAATTCTGGAAGCAAAATAAATTACATAAACGACAAGAAATTTTCCCATTTTAATAAAAATAAAAATTGTGGAAATAAATATAATTAAATCGACGAGAGATTAAATTAAATTAAAAAATCTTATAATTATTACAACATATTCCAATAAAATAATTAAAATGTAGTGTAATGATAAGCTACAAAAGAGAACCACATTTTATAATTATTTTAATTTAATTATATTTAAATTAGTTTCTTACTTAAATAATCTTATTTTATTAAAAAAAAATCGACAAGATAATATAACAATTATTATTTTAATTATACACCGCGAAATTAGTATGAATTTGTTTTTTTTTTTTTTTTAATATTTAATATTTATGAGCATAAAGTTGGCGCGGGTTTTAAATTAAAGGTGTGCCAGGGTGGAGCCTAGTCATTGACCCGCAGGATTTTAAATATTTAAAACCCGCGCCACGTCTTGTCCACTTCGCATTAGCGGTTTCTTGCCTTGTGCGTTTTCCAAATACTCCAAATAAAAAAATAAGATTAAAATATAAACATAGCCACGTGGAGAATCAACCGCCCAATTCACAAGCCACGTGCGAAAAAAGTAAGGGTTCAAAATATAATTTTAATTTATGCATTTTTCTTTAATCTTTACATAATATTTAATTTATTGTTTAAAACATTATTTAAAATATTTATATTTTTATTGAAAATTCAATTTATTACTATAATAACAATGTAGTTCACCTATTTTATAATTGGTATAATTTAATCATTATTAAAAAATATTGTGATGCCCACGTTACTTTTAAAGCTTCGAGGGAAAGCCAAAAGAGGACAATATCTGCTAGATCTAGGTCGTTACAAATGGTATCAAAGTCAGTCACCGGACGATGTGTCAGCCTTCTCGCTGTTGCCCATAGAGGTAGACACGAGGCGGTGTGCTTGTAAGGACGACGGGTCTCGAATGGGGGTGGATTTTGATGTCCCACATTAGTTGGGGAGGAGAACAAATCACGAAGCGGTGTGTCAGTAAGGACGCTGGGTCAAGGGTGGATTGTGATGTCCCACATTGATCGGGGGAGGAGAACAAATCACCATTTATAAGGGTGTGAAAACTTTCCCTTAGCAGAGGACAATATCTGCTAGTGGATATGGATCGTTACAAATATTATTAAAATTTAATAAAATTTATTATAAGAATATAATTGTAAACAATAATAATAATAATTAAAAGTTACGATCGGCTAATAATGTTAATCTTAATCCCAACCCGAACCTGAAACTTTCTATTGGATATCAATTTTATTTATAAATTATAAAAATTAAATTATTATTATTAGATCGTTGCCCGTTTAAACTTATATTATATTAAATCGTTACAAATTAAAACAATATTTCTCTTTCTTTTTCTTTTTCTTTTTCTTTTTGTCTTAATTATTCACCGTCATTTAAAAGTGTTAATTAAATATATATATATATATATATATATCACATGTTCTTAGACCAACCATACAAAAAAAGTATATTCCAACTTTTTAAGACATTTATTCCCATCAACATATTTTTTTTCAAACGACAAGACCATTTTTTTAATAATGAAAATTTCTAATTTTATTTATTACATTTTATCACTTTTTTTTATAAACAAAATTCCACGTGTGTATATATAAATATATAATGTTATTTATTTTAGATAAAACTCTCATTCTATAAACAAATTGGGAGAGGTTAAAAATATTTTTTAGTAATTTATATTATGCGGTGTTAAATTGACGTGACACGTGGATAATTTATATATTCAATTGATAAATAGACGTGAAAATCTTGACATTTTTATTGCATGAACACGTTGTCTGCTTGTTTCGAATTACTTGTAAGAATGAAAAATTATCATTACCAACCAACATATGTTATTTTAGCATGGTTTGTTATGATTCACGGGCTTCTAATAAAAAATTATAGATAGTCACTTAAAATAAAACTGTTTAACTTTGAAGTTCATATGATTGAGTTACTTGACAAAAAAATGCAAACGTTAAAAAACGTGAATCATTATAATTGTTATCGCATTGTAAAATCTCCCAATAAAATGTGCGGTTTATAAAAATTGGTAGGCACGTGATGCTCGAATAAACAAATGATATATGAATGAACCGATATCATATCCGAATGAGAATTATATTAAAAAATGTGATGATTAATAAATATTTAAAAAATGAATAGTTATATATATATATAAATAATATGTATTTTTATTTTCGGTAGCTCGATTATAAAACTATCATATAAGGCGGTAAAAATTGGAAGGCATTTAAGTAATTTTCACACCCACACGTTATATATATATATATATATCAACAATATGTACTTTCATTTTCGATAGCTCGATCATAAAAACTCTCATATAAGGCGGTAAAAATTGGAAGGCATTTAAGTAATTTTCACACCCACCCATTTTATATATATATATATATACTTTCATTTTCGAAAGTTCGATCATAAAAACTCTCATATACAGCGGTAAAAATTGGTAGGCATTTAGGTAATTTTCACACCCACATGTTATATATATATCAATAATATGTACTTTTATTTTCGGTAGCTCGATCATGAAAACTCTTATACAAGGGGTAAAAATTGGTAGGCATTTAGGTAATTTTCACACCACACGTTTTCGAATTTGGTTTCTATTTTCTAGATTTGGCGCATATTTCAAATCAGAATAATCCGAAAAAAAAAAAAAAAAAACACCAAAATACCGATGTGCCCTATGAACCAAAATTCAGCAGAGAGAACAGAGAGAAACAGAGACGCGAGTTTTTCCGGCGAGCAATTCTGGGCTTTTCTTCCCCTCCTCCGCTCGCCCTGCTTTGGCGTTTCCAAGGAGAACCATGGCTTGTGTGCACATACCGGTGCGGAACTCGGAGGAGGAGGTCAGGGTAGCTCTTGATCAACTCCCTAGGGATGCTTCCGAGATTCTCGAAATACTCAAGGCCGAGCAACCTCCGTTGGATCTCTGGCTAATCATCGCGGTTCGTTTTACTCGCTAAACATGAAATGAGATATATCTTTATGCTCGATTTCAGCTCCATTCCCTTGCACATCTCGTGACGTTGAATCCTGTCGCAAGAATTGTTTTCTGTTCGGAATACCTAATTACGAATTTTTGTGTGTAATATGCGTAATGGGTGAAGTTGATGCAGTATTGTGCTTGTATATTACTAATAATTACCCAGGGTGACCGAATTCTCTGTGCGTGCGTGCGTGTTTTTTTCTTCTTTTTGCGGAGATTTTAATGTAACGAGCTCTTTTTAAGCTGTTGATTAAGGGAGTGGAACCAAACCATCTTGTTTCTAACTTCAATTTGGTCAGGGATGAAAATTTTGATTGATGAGTGCTTTGGATTTACGTTTGAGTAACTGTGCAAACTAGATTGTCATAAGTTAGAACTTCTCATACCTACTGTGCAAACTAGTTGGTGATTGTATAATAAAGAGCTTAGAGGAAATAAATTCAATCCATGGTGGCCACCTATTTAGGATTTAATATCTTATAGGTATTTTTGGCACCCAAATGTTGAAGGGTTAATGAGATATCCTGTGAGATTAGTTGAGATGTGTGCAAGGTTGTTGGAACACTTAGAGATATGCAAAAAATCTTGGTGACTGTGAAAGCTTGGAGACGAGCTTAGCTCTTGTTGGTACAGATGTGTATAAGTATTTCCTATTCGAACGTCCTTCCCAATATATTAGAGGGTTTACTAAAACTTCATGTCACTAGGTTTTTTATGACCACTTAAATCTTTTATACCTATTATGGGGCTGTCAATCTGTCCAGTCTCCTTGGTTCATTGGTTTTACCTTTGCCTTATATGGTATTATTGAGGAGTTGCTCCTGAGTTCGCCTTTTTGGGAGGACGGAATTTCTTTGTGGCAAGCTAGTTTTTTTTTTTGTTTGTTTGTTTGTTTGTTATTTTGTGAGAAGCTTGACTCAAGAGAAACGATGAGATTTTTAGAGAGGAGGAGAGGTCATGTGTTGAAGTTTAGGAGGTGGTGAGGTTTAATGCATCTCTGTGGGCATTTGTCCTTAGTTTTTTTTTTTTCTTTCTTTTTTTTCTCATAAATATGAACTTAGTTTGATTTATTGGATCGAAGTCCCCTTTTGTAGTTTCCTTTTGTACTTTCAGTTTGTTCATTCCACCAACTACCAATTTTTTCTTCTCTTGACATTACTTATTGGTTCAATGCTATATTTATTTAGTATGGGATTTTTTTTTACTCGTTTAATATATTGAATTGCTGCAAATATCTTGCATTTCATATACATTTAATTTTAGTTTAAATATAATTTCCATAATTTTCTTTACCTATGTTTTGTGCTGTCCCAATGATGATGGGCTATAATGAGAAAATTGCTACTTCAAGATCAATTATAACTTCCCTATCAAACTTAGAAGTTCATGCTTTTTATGAAAAACTATTCGTTTTGACCTTGCTATGATCTGAGTATATATTTCTTGAGGTTGCTTTTATCATGTATTACATTAGTGTCTGAGTTTCCATGTACCATTTCGTTGACACGTCCCAGAGGGAATACTTCAAGCAAGGAAAACTGGAACAATTCCGTCAAATTCTGGAGGAAGGGTCTAGTCCAGGTATTGGCTTCTTTTCAAATGTTGGAATTTAGTTATTTTTATTTTTATTTTGCTAAATGTAATACCTTAATCAGTTGAATGCTACTTGATAGTATTCAGGCTCATAGCCTACATAGTTTTCCAATCTTAACTCACCTTTTGTAATTTTGTTATTGTTGCAGATATTGATGAGTTCTATGCTAATGTTAGATATGAAAGAATCGCAATCTTAAATGCCTTGGGTGCTTACTACCACTATCTTGGAAAAATTGAGACAAAACAACGAGAAAAAGAAGAACATTTCACTTTGGCTACACAATATTACAACAAAGCGTCAAGAGTTGACATTCACGAGCCTTCAACTTGGGTTGGAAAAGGTTAAATTTTCTAGTAAATTTTTTTGTTTTAAGCTTAATTTTATGTTATGACATTAAAATTAAACACAAATGATGATCTTTTGCTATCTGTTTTAAACTGCTCATGAACATCCTTTGTTTATGTCTTTTCAATTAGTCTTTGAAGCATGCTTGGAACTAAAACACTTGAAATGTTCACAGGTCAGCTTTTATTGACCAAAGGGGAAGTTGAACAGGCATTTGCTGCATTCAAGATTGTTTTAGATGGAGATCGTGACAATGTTCCTGCCCTTCTAGGTCAAGTACGACCAAAATCTTTCACCTGACTCATTTGGTAACTCTAGATCATGGAAAAGAAGGTGCCATCTAGAAGATGATAACCTTTTTGGTCCCTTGATTATAAATTTATTCTTTAGTAGTACTTGATTTTGGAGTGGCTTTCTCCCAAAGATTATTTTATTTTATTTCAACGCTACTATTCTATACATTCTCTTGCAGATGGAATGCATCTGCTCATCGATTTTATCTGACATTTGGAAATAGTTGAATGTTAATTGCAGTTGGAATGCATCTTGTTTGATACTTATCTTTTTAAAAAGTCAATTGCCTAGGAGTGCTGTACTAGTTCTTATGCACTATTTCAAAGTTCTCATTGAATTGATTTATTTCTCTCTGATGTACCTGATGGGTTATGAGCCTTTCCCTGGTCTCATCAATGTGATGTAGAATTATTGTTGTTACTTCATATTTGACTTTGCCGGTAACTTGATTGAGGTCTGATCCAATTCTTACAATAAGACTGAAGGAGTATGTGTTGGTTGATCTATTCTGCTTCCCTTAACATCTTCGGCATATATGCAGGCATGTGTTGAATTCAACCGTGGACATTATTCTGAATCATTAGAGCTGTATAAGGTTAGTTGGCTTTACATGTCTGCGCAATAAGTGATTTTTTAATCCGCTTTGTAATCTTTTATGCTCAGTGGGGGCCAACTTGCTCTCTTCCACGATTACTTAAGTTCATTGGAAGATACAATTATCTCAAGCCAATTTGATGACGCCTTTGGTCTTGTAACATGAATTTGCAAACAGAGGGCCTTGCAAGTGTATCCTGATTGCCCTGCTGCTGTAAGACTTGGCATAGGCCTCTGCTGCTACAAATTGAAACAATATGGAAAGGCTCAGCGAGCATTTGAGAGAGTTTTGCAGGCTAGTGATATTAGTTTTTTCAGTCATTCATTAAACTCATGCGAACTTACCAACTTGAAGTTGATGTTGGCTTAGTATTTCTTAATTTTATACTTGCAGTTGGATCCAAAAAATGTTGAGGCTCTTGTTGCTCTAGCAATCATTGATATGAACACAAATGAAGGTAGGTTTCATTATGGGTTCCTTTCCTTCGCATGGAAGTTATTTTTTCTCTGTCATATTTTTCCATACATTCGAGTAATTCAATTGCGGTGTATATCCACCATGGCAGCTAGTCGAATTAGAAACGGGATGGAAAAGATGCAGAAGGCATTTGAAATATACCCTTCTTGTGCAATGGCTCCGAATTACTTGGCAAATCACTTTTTCTTTACTGGTCAACGCTTTTTGGTGGAGCAATTGACTGAAACTGCATTTGCCATTGCTGACCATGGACCCACTAAGTCTCATTCTTTTTATAATCTAGCTCAGTCTTACCATAGCAAGGTATGATAGCCATCTTGATCTCATAACGTTAAGAAGTGGAGGAGAAGACTTACTGAACCGATGGTAGAATGTCTGTAGGGAGACTATGAGAAACCTGGCTTGTACTACATGGCATCCGCAAAGGAAGCTAATAAACCCCGTGAGTTTGTATTTCCTTGTCATGGTAAGTTCGTTTCCTTCTTTCCCCTTCCTAGCATGAATATTGACTATTGGGGGTCTCATACGTATTTATAATTAGGGTTCAAATGGCATGAGAATGGTTTGATAAAAGGGAGTTTTATTCAAGTGATAACAGCCTCAACAATTTGCCTATTCTGTTTATTGGTCAATTTGCCAATTCTGTTTATTGATGTTCCCATGGTGCTTTGTGGTTAATTTCTACATTTCTGGTTGTCTATTTGGTACAGGTTTGGGTCAGGTTCAACTGAAGATGGGAGATCTTGGAAGTGCATTATCAAACATGGAGAAGGTTTTGAAGGTTTATCCCAACAATTGTGGGACATTGAAAGTGAGTGAGTTGAAACTAAAAGATATTTAGATTCGTGTTTCAGTTACTTGTATGCCCTTGATTTTTGTATTCCTAGCCTTCATTTTTTTTTTGTCTCATTAGTTGTTACTGGTTTTGATATAGGTACTTGGTCATATTTATGTTCAGCTTGGTCGGTCTGAGAAGGCCCAGGAGGCTTTAAGGAAAGCTACAAAAATTGATCCACGTGATGCACAGGTAGACCTCAAGTTGGGGGAGTTGGGAGGCTTTATAATGTCTTGATGTTGCAAGTTGCCATCTCCAAGTCTTAATGTTTGATGTCTTTATTTGACACCCGATCACTGATCATGCCTGGATACTAAAGCACAATATATCATTATTAATTTGCATAGCTGCAAAACTTAAGATGCTAATTGTTCCCTCAACACTTACCTTTAGCGCTTTGGCACTGACAGATCATTTCTTTCATAAGCTTCTGTGGAGTTTTCGTGGTTGATCGTATTATTTTACTCTAATGATCATGAGAATACTTCTCTTCTTTGTAAGCGCTAGCAAGAATTGCCTTTGTAACTATAATCTATCAGCAGAAAAATGGTGGCAACAAAACAATTGGCTCCAAGTGACATTAGGCCTGGTGCACGGTCAAGATTAAAATTTGAACTTCCTAAAGATTTTATTTTGTTCGTTATACTTCTTTACTTTTTTTAAATTTCGGGTGGTGGGGGGG